>NC_056660.1:60355000-60542500 GCF_018350195.1 Panthera tigris
TCTCTCTCTCTCAAAAATAAACATTAAAAATTTGTTTTAAATCACTTTGGCATATTCATTTTCTATTTTCTATAAAGAGTTGAATCTTAAACTTCTAGGTCTACCTACCCTCTATAACAGTTGTATTTTGAAGGAAGATTCCAAATTTTCACACATACCAAAGTTTCAGAGTATGAGGGGAATTCATCAAGAATTTCTTTAACTTTTCAAAGTGTCTCTTCTGAGTGGTTTCATACTACCCCAGTTTTTGGGTTTTTTTGTTTTTTAATTTGTCACACATATTGCTGAGCACTTTAAAAAATTATAATTTTTATGTTAATATATATAATGTAATTTCCATAAAAGGCCAAAAATAACTTTAGGAAATGTATTTATTTCCGATTTTGATATATGAATCATTTTAGAACTAGAAAAGTATAATTATATACAACATAAGATGATATATGATCTAGTACTGAACAGACTCTAAGTCACTTAAAAATATTCATTTAAGTAAAATCAAATAGTATTTGTCTTCTTGACTTATTTTACCTAGCACGATACCCTCTAGGTCTGTCCATTGTTGCAAATGGCAAGATTCATCCTGTTTATGACTAATATATATACACACACCACATCGTCTTTATTTAGCTATTTATAGACACTTGAGTTGCCTTCCATGTCTTGGTTATTGTAAATACTACAGTGAACAAAGTGATGCATATGTATTTTTTGAATCAGTGCTTTTGTTTTCTTTGGATAAATATCCAGAAGTGAAATTACTGGATCATATAGTAATTTTATTTTTTAATTTGAGGAACCTCCGTATTGTTTTCCACAGATGTTGCTCCAATTTTTATTCCCACCAACAGTGTTCGAGGGTTCACTTTTCTTCACATGGTCACCAACAGTTGCTTTTTGTTGTCTTTTTGATACTAGCCAATCTGGTGTGAGGTGATAACTCTTTGTGTTTTGATTTGCATTTCCCTGATGATTAGTGATGTTAAACAGCTTTTCATGTGTCCATTGTCCATCTGAGTTGATGTTTTGATATGTTTATAAAGGCACACATTTAGATGAAATGATTTAGTATTATTTAATCTCACTTTATAAAATTAAGCTCATAAATGTGCATTCTACCTAAAATAACCATATATGCAGATGATAGAATTGAGAATGTATCACTTGAATTTTGATTAATGTATTTGTATCAATTCTATCATTTATCACATTATCTCCCTGTTACCTCAGTGCCCCAAAACGTCAATCACATGTTTTATCATTGAGACTTATCCAGATTTTCTGTTTGTAAAAAAAAAAAAAAAAAAAAAAAAAAAAAAAAAAAAAAAATTATAGCAATATACTAGGTCTCAAACATCTAAAAGCTGAGAGAGTTAGAATCCAGGTAAGTGATAAAATTTTGTTATACCAAAAAAAAGAAAAAATATTCCCGGTGATTTTTTATAATCCAACCTTTAAAACAAAATTTCACATTATCTACCCACCCA
Source organism: Panthera tigris (assembly GCF_018350195.1). Classification (NCBI taxonomy): domain Eukaryota; kingdom Metazoa; phylum Chordata; class Mammalia; order Carnivora; family Felidae; genus Panthera; species Panthera tigris. The sequence goes on from NC_056660.1 coordinate 60,356,488, forward strand.
AAATTTTCTCATAAAAATAAAGTGCTAGTAATAATTTCTAAAGTTTTATTTAGATTATTGTCTTTATTTTAGCCTACATGATGATTGATGAGCAAACTTTATTGGAGTGATTCATCAGTTTAAGCATCCCTTTTCAGCATTACTCAAAAGGACCTTGATTGCTGATACCTCAAGAATATAAACCATATTCTTCATCTCCAAGTATCTTGCTAGTGTCTTATTTAGAAAATGAATCAGTTTGACTTTTAGATTCTGTAAATGGTATACAAAATTTGCATATAGAATGACAAACTAGTGTTGTAAGCAAAGCATTAGGAATTTTATCAAAAATTCTACAATTTTGAAAGTTTAATCATGTCACATGAATGGACATTAATGGAAAGTTAGATGATGTATTTTTTTTTTACCAGAACATCACATAAGTTTACTTCAGATATAACCCCAATATTAAGTCAAAATATTAAGTCAAAGCCTTAATATTAAGTCAAAGTCTTAGTATTAATCAAAAGCCTCTTTATGAAATATGTTTTACATGTTTTTCTATGCACATAACATAAATATAGATACACGCATCTGAATCATCTTGCAGGGAAATACCAGTGACCAAGTGAACAGTGCCAACATGGGGGCTTTTTCACTTAGGAGCTTCTTGCTATGACTTACACGATCTATAATTCGGGATTTCTAACACTCAAATTGAAATTTTTATAAAGAAATTAGTGTGAATAATTCCTTGTTTATTAAAAAAATACTTGCTTTCTATTTGAAAATGATTAAAACAATTTTCTGAATGCAAGCGTCATGGGAAGAATTATTTTTCTGTCATTCTTCCCATTCACTGGCATGTTCTTAACCTTCATCTGTTTGTGACACATAGAATTTGCCCAGTATTTACTGAAGAAATAAATATACATTGTGATATTTGATAAAATATTTTTACATTTTTCTATTAATAATAGGAATAGCATAACCATTTTCAAGGATTAAAGTGATTTTTTTTTAATGTTAATTTTTTTTTTTTTTTTTTTTTTAATTTTTTTTCAACGTTTTTTATTTATTTTTGGGACAGAGAGAGACAGAGCATGAACGGGGGAGGGGCAGAGAGAGAGGGAGACACAGAATCGGAAACAGGCTCCAGGCTCCGAGCCATCAGCCCAGAGCCCGACGCGGGGCTCGAACTCACGGACCGCGAGATCGTGACCTGGCTGAAGTCGGACGCTTAACCGACTGCGCCACCCAGGCGCCCCTAATGTTAATTTTTGAGAGAGAGTGCGAATAGGGGAGAGGGAGACACAGAATCTGAAGCAGGCTCTGTGCTGTCTGTGCAGACATGGGGTTCAAACTCATGAGAGTTCATGACCTAAGCTGAAGTCAGAAGCTTAACCAAATGAGCCACCCAAGAGTCCCTAAAGTGCTGTTAATTACCCCTCTGATACTAAATACCCTTTTGGGATATCAAGCTTTAATTCAACAACAAATGTTTATTGACTATTTGATGTGTGCCAGTACTGTGTTATCATATGATAAGCAGGTCAAGTTTTTGTATGTTAGAGTTGCTACACATGCTTACATATTGCAATGCTGGTAAAACCTACCTTACCTTATGTGTAAATAAGCCCTTATAACTGAAGTCTTTTCCTTCAAAAATGTTTGTAGGGAAATGTGGGGATTTGTTCATACTGTTTTCTTTGCCTGAAATATAAAAACGAATGCATCCAAAATTTGTTGTGCAAACTGTTACATAGGGTGTAAGTATTAGTTTTTGGTTGTTTTCAACCTAGAAAACTGTACCCTGTTCCCATGGATCAGTTGGATATGGTAGTGTCTTCTAAGAACATCCCTTTAATGTCTCTGTTTCATGTAATCACTGCCTAGCTTGTGTTTAGTGAGTGATACACTCTCTTCATCACAGAGGGCTTAGATGGTCATCTACTTCATTGGCAGGGGAGATTTTCCAGTCCTGTATTTCTTGCTGTCTAATATATCCTCAGGAGCACACAAAAAAATACATAAGTCTTTGTAATAAAGCTAACTTGGGGCTTTTTAAAGATAAAATTATATCCATTCACTGAGAAATACAGGTTATTGCCTCTGTCACAAAATCTGTAAGAATGATGACAAAAATCAGGACTAAGCTAACTGGTGGTATTTTTATCAAGCGTTCGTATCATTTATCAGTGGGCCTCTAAATCCATGTCAGCACAGATTTTAGGAAAAGCCCTAGGTGATGTCAGGATTTATTGGCAAGGACACAGCTAGCACAGCTGGAATTCTCAAATGACCCAGAGTCTGTAGAACCACCAGCTTCCTGGCTTGCAAATTCAAACAATTCGGGTCAACAAGGATGCTGCGTATGAGTATGAGACCATGTGCAGACATTTTAATCTTGTAACATTAAGGCATCATTATGATGTATGTCTAATTTGGCAGAGTTTAACCTACAGCTAGATTAAAAAACAGCAAAAACCTTGGACATTTGAAATTAATTTCTCACACCCAAATAATACATAAAAAACAGAAAATGTACTCTTTGAGTTAGAGGTGGGCATGCCAAAATAATCAGGAAATATTACTTCTGTTTCCTCATATAAAAAAAACTCACACCACAAATATGAATATCTACAATAGAATGTTTTAACTCAAGAAACCTAAGTTAGGGGTTCTGGAAAGAGAATTTGGGTCATCAAAATAAAACAAAAATTTAGTTTCTCAGTTGCCTTTAACAATTTTTTTCCTTTTGAGGCAGTTGTAGGGTTCAACAAAAAAGACTAACATTTAACACTTTATAACAATCCTTTAGGAAACTTTCAGTATTTTCAAAAGGACCCTTTTGTTACGTGAAGACACCCGAGATTGCACAAATGCAATGTTGGCACTTTAGGCCTGTTTGGAAGGATCTTTTCATTGGATATTTTGCAGTTCAGTTGACTGAATGGAAGAGGAGCACGTATTATGGAGAAAGTGCAGTGAGGCCACCAAGGTGGTTCAAATATTGCTGTTTTTCAGAAACTCAAACATAGTGGGGGACTTTGCAATCCAATAAATGTGGTAAGAACTGTACAAACTTTGCAAGCCTAATTTTTATAGAGATGAGAAAGAGATTAAGAAAAGCAAATTTGAGGTAATGAGTTTGAATTGTGTCTCACATATTGATAAGACCCTTAAAAGCAATACTGGCTACGTTTTAAAGTTCTAAATGAGGTTTGGAGGAGAGAGAATGAAGAGGAATTAGAAGAATAGTAAACTGATCAGCTCGATAGATATGTTGGAAGAATGGGGTATGTGTAACAAAACTTCAGAATCACAGTTCCTTAGGGACTGTTTGGATATTTACATATTCTAGTACTAATATCATTATTATTTAAGACAATCCTAGAAACATAAAACCAGGTGTGGTTGGTGTATTAAAGATAATATATTCCTATACTCTTTCTATTTTGGAATTTCTAGTTTCTGTAGGCTTCCTGATCTTTCACAGTAGGTACTGTGGAGAGACTGTCTCTGTAGAAAATCCTGGAAGTTTCAGAGCAAGGATTTCTCTTACAATACTCAAAAAGAAACGAAGCTGAAGGTTTTAAATGTGGTTTGTCCTTGTACAGCTAGAGATAATGACCTTGCTTATGAAAAACATAATAAAAAGTTATGAGAACTTTGGACCCATTTCTATTTTTTAAATCAAGACTGTAAAAAGAAAATCAAGACAGGGTATGTTTCAGTGTATTAAATACAAAATATACTCAAAAGTGAAACGTTAAATTCAGTGTTGCTTTACTTTTTGTACAATAAGTGTATAATAAAAATAACAAACTAAGGGGCGCCTGGGTGGCTCAGTCGGTTAAGCATCCAACTTCGGCTCAGGTCATGATCTCGTGGTCCGTGACTTCAAGCCCCGCATTGGGCTCTGGGCTAATAATGGCTCAGAGCCTGGAGCATGCTTCAGATTCTGTGTCTCCCTCTCTCTCTGCCCCTCCCCGTTCATGCTCTGTCTCTCTCTGTCTCAAAAATAAATAAATGTTAAAAAACAAAAAAACTAAAAAGGTGAAAAGCACCTCTCTGTTTTTGAGAAAATTAAATTTTTAATTTTTCATACAGCAAATTTTATATCTGGCTGATAATTTCTTTTTTGTTGTCTTTTTTCTTTTTTTACTCACTGTCAAAATTAGCTTTTACATATGATTTTAATGAGATAGAGCTTTATTTCTCATGACTGAAATGAACAGTTTTAGATTGCATATACCAGTGAAATAGAAAAATACTTACATGATACTTCATGTAAGCCCATCACAACAACATGCATGCCATATTGATTTATATAAAGCAATACATTCAAAGCAATATGGAATTCAACTTGACCTGTGGATCTATTCAAAGCACAGTGACTACCTTAATTTCCTGATTTGTGGTGGTCATCTTTATAAAATTTTGTTTGTTGGGTTTGTTCTTACATTCGATATTCAAGCCATTGATTGCAGTTGTTTTTCACACATAGGCCCATTTGTTTAAATATTTTCATTTACTTTTGGCCTTTTGCCACTTTCACTGAAATACTTGTATTTTTTAAAGTTCTTATTAAATACTAAATGAAAATATCTTATAAATTGAGTCCTAAGAAAACTATTAGTAGCTGATATAAAATTCCCATCCATAGGCATTGCAAAACATGACCACAGACTGAAGGGAAAAAAACATCAGTACAAGAAAGGCTAGCCTTTATATTGTGTGTAGGTCAGAACTGCAAGCAAGTTTTAGAGATGGGAGGAAAGGTTGAAAATGCATGTATGGTGAGAGTTATCAGTATTTTTCTCTCTGAAAAATTCTAGGTAAATCATGCTATAAAAAAAAAATCTAAGTACACAGAGAAGTTATGGACAGTTCATTTTTCTTCCTAACACAGATGAAAAGTACAGAAGTTGTTCGTGTGTGTGTGTGTGTGTGTGTGTGTGTGTGTGTGTGTGTGTGTGTGTAAGTATTCTACTACATTCATACTTATTGTAAAAATACTTTCAGGGGGCTCCTATGGACCAGAAAGGTGGCTTTAGTAACTGATCTGCAATCTATTTTCCTTTCTCTCATAATTCTCACGAAGAAAAAAAAAAATCAGTGATGTGGTCAGGCCTCCTTGTAAAGAAGCCAATCTTACCTCCTGATGTTGTTTACTAGCAGAAACAATGTAGAATTTTTATCAAATACTTTTAACAGGGTATACCTTGTCTGTTTAAATGGTTTATAAACCTCAACATTATGGATGTATAGGGCATAGGCTGCTAGAAAATGTCAGTGACAGCTTATAATTATCACAGTATAAATGAAGATATTGTATGACTAAAATGACCCCATTTGTGTAGGTGATGCCCTGATGTGTCTTTGGGAGCTTGTATATTAAATTTGAATAAGAGCTTGCTCTAATATGGGAAGAAATTATCTGAAAAGCTTCAGTATTGGTCTCCAGTGTTGCCAAGTTTGTTAACCTGTGTTTTATGACTGTCTTAATCCTTTGAACTATTAGTAAAACTTTGCTGAGGATAAAAGCTATCCTTTCTGTGAGTTGACCTTTTATCTCAATATATCAAGTTAATTTTTTTTTTCAACGTTTTTTATTTATTTTTGGGACAGAGAGAGACAGAGCATGAACGGGGGAGGGGCAGAGAGAGAGGGAGACACAGAATCGCAAACAGGCTCCAGGCTCCGAGCCATCAGCCCAGAGCCTGACGCGGGGCCCGAACTCACAGACCGCGAGATCGTGACCTGGCTGAAGTCGGACGCTTAACCGACTGCGCCACCCAGGCGCCCCTATATCAAGTTAATTTTTGATTTGCAAATACGTGTTACTTAAAGATGCTAATAGTCTTCAAGTGCTCAAGTAGTTTACCTATTCAGAAAATACTTATGGCAATTTGTGAAAGTTTAGAGAGAAGTTTTTAAAAAATAATTCCTTGCAATTACCATATAACCCAGGAACTGCATTTCTTGCCATTTATCCCAGAGCATAGTCAATATACTCACACAAAATCATATACAGTTGACACTTGAATGAAGCAGGGGTTGCGTGTTGACTCTGTGTACAGTTGAAAATCAAAATCTATGTATAACTTTTAACTCCTCCAAAACTCAATAGCGTACTGTTGACTAGAAGCCTTATCAGTAGCATAAACCGTTGATTAACACATTTTTGTGTTCTATGCATTATATATTGTATCTTACAATAAAAAAATGTTAAGAATATCATAAAGAGGAAAAAAAAAACATTAACAGAACTATACTTCTATTTATTGAAATTCTGTGTAGATGTGGGCTGGATGAGCCAGGCCAGCTGGGACATGAGCTGTGGCAGCGGTGGGCCTGCCCCAGGGATAGTGATGTTCTGCAGCCTGGTGGCCTCAGCTCAGCAGTAATGGCTTCAAGGTGGATGCACAGGAAGTGAAGCTCCTTATGTGCCTGGAGGTGTACCTCCAGGTAATGACCATCAGCAGGTGCAGCTACACAAGTGTGCTGGTATCTGAGAGGCCACAGGGCCAGGGCCCAAGGCCATACCAGTGCAGCCTCATAGCCCATTGTACTGAGGTCTTGCACAGTAAGATTCCTGTTTTCTGGGCACATTCCTCCATTTCAGCCCAGCATTTTTCCCGCCAGCCTGAGCTCCACCAAACAGCCCATGGGCACAAGGGGGCAACTTGAAGCCCTGCCCATTTCCCAGGCCCTTGTGGGTTGTCAACAGCCTTGGTGGGCTTCACTGTTTATGCATAGGGCAGCAGGTGCAACTTCTGCACTAGTTGTCTTTGAACTGGTCTTGTGGAAAGCGGGGTGAGCAGTTATAAATAAATGCCTTCTAGATTTTGCTGTCAACTCTTAAAAAAAAATCTTCATGTAAGTCATCCATGCAGTTCAAACCTATGTTGTTCAAGGGGTCAACTGTACATGTGTGTTCATAGCAGCATTCTTTGTAATAGCTCTAAATTGGGAATAGCACAGATACCCCTTCGAGAATAAATGGTTGAACTCTGATACACAAATATACCCACACCTACCCATCCACTCCTTGGAATACTCATCAATAAAATGAACTATAGATTTTTTAAAACATAATTTCAGGTAATTCTGCATGTAAAAAGCTGTTTCAAAAAGGTTACATGCTGTATGGCTTCACTTATATAACATTTTTGAAATGATGAAATTTTAGAAAAGGAGAACAGATTAGTGATTTCCAGGGGTTAGTGATGAAGGTCGGGGAAGATTGGAGATCATGGGCATGGCTATCAGCGAATATAAGGGATAGATATGTTGAACTGTTCTTTATCTTGGCTGTGGTAATGGATAAATGAATCTGTACATTTGGTAAAATTTTTAAAAACTATACGCATGTAAACAAATGAAATTAAAACAAAATATCAGGATACTAGAGCAGTGTTTTTTATCAATATTAATATCTTCATCATGACATTATGGTTTTGTAGAACGTTGCCATTGAGGGAAAGTGTCAAATGACATGTCATCTCTGTATTGTTACATGTTCATTTGAGCCTGTAATTCTCTTAGACTTAAAAATTAATTATTCAAACTTAATTCAATTTCAGTTTGATATTTACATTTTTAGCTCAAACTCAATGCTACATAAATATTATTAGAAATATAAGACTTTAGCTGCAGATTGAATGTTTGCCCCCAAAATTCTTATTTTTTCCAGAGTAAAATATTTCATTCAGCATGGTGTTCTTTTCCTTTCTCCAGTGAGCAATGTATTATAAAGATGACTTCCATTCAACATGGGGAAAAGAAAATTGATTATAAAGAACAATTTTTTTCAATTTTTTATATAATTTTATGCAATTTTTAAATTAGTTAACATCTAGTTTAGTGTTAGTTTCAGGCATAGAATGATTCATCACTTACATACAGCACCCAGTGCTCATCGTGAGTGCCCTCCTTAATATCCATCACCCATTTAACTCATACCCTGCCCTCCTCCCCTCCAGTAACCCTCATTTTGTCCTCTGTAGTTAAGAGTCTCTCTTATGATTTGCCTTTCTCCCCCAATGTGCATAGTCATTTCTTAAATTCCATGTATGAGTGAAATCATATGGTATTTGTCTTTCTCTGACTTATTTCACTCACCATAATACACTGTAGCTCCACCCATGTTGTTGCAGATGGCAAGATTTTATTATTTTTGATGGCTGAGTAATATTTCTCTCTGTGCACATTCATCAGTCAATGGACATTTGAGCTCTTTCCTCAATTTGGCTGTTGTTGATAATGCTGCTATTAACATTGCAGTGCATGTATCCCTTCAGATCAGTATTCTGTATTCTTTGGGTAAATACCTAGAAGTATAATTGCTGGATCATAGAGTAGTTCTATTTTCAACTTTTGAGGAGCCTCCAAACTCTTTTCCAGAGTGGCTGCACCAGTTTGCATTCCCACCAACAGCGTGAGAGGGTTTCCCTTGCTGTACATCCTCACCAACACTTGTTTCTTGTGTTGATTTTAACCATTCTGACAGGTGTGAGGTGGTATCTCATTGTAGTTTTGATTTGTATTTCTCTGACGATGAGTGATGTTGAGCATCTAGTCATGTGTGTGTTAGCTATCTGGATGTCTTCTTTAAAGGGAAAAATGTCTATTCTTGTCTTCTTCCCATTTCTTAACTGGATTGTTTTTCATTGTTGAGTTTAAGTTCTTTATAGATTTTGGATACTAACCCTTTATCAGATATGTAATTTGGAATTATCTTCTTCCATTACAAAGGTTGCCTTTTATTTCACTGTGCAGAAGCTTTTTATCATGATGAAGTCCTAGTAGTTCGTTTTTGTTTTTGTTTCCCTTGCCTCTGGAGACCTGTCTAGTAAGAAATTTCTGTGGCTGATGTCAAAGAGATTTCTGTTTATGTTCTCCTCTAGGATTTTGATAGTTCCCTGTCTCACATTTAGGTCTTGCATCCATTTCGAATTTATTTTTACGTACAGTATAAGAAAGTGATCCTGTTTCATTTTTCATGTCGCCAGTTTTCCCAACAGCATTTGTTGCAGAGACCATCTTTTTTCCATTGGATATTCTTCCCTGCTTTGTCAAAGATTAGTTGGCCATATAGTTATGGGTTCATTTCTGGGTTTTCTGTTTCATTTATCTATATGTATTTTTGTGCAGTACCATACTGTCCTGGCAATTAAGGCTTTGTAATATAGCTTGAAGTCTGGAATTGTGATGCCTCCAGCTTTTCTTTTTCACAATTACTTTGGCTATTCATGGTCTTTTGTAGTTTCAAAATTCATAGGTTAACCTAATCCCTAAAGTGATGGTATTAGGAGATTAGGCTTTTGGTAGATAAGGACGTGAATTTAGAGTCCTTATTAATGGGATGAAGTGCCCTTATCAAAGAGAAATCAGAGGGCTCCTCCATCCTTCTGCCTTGTGAAGACATAGTAAGTAGGTGGCTATCTATGAACCAGGAAGCATGTGCTCACCAGTTGCAGAATCAGGCAGTGCCTTGATGTTGGAATTCCCAGCCTCCTGAACTGTGAGAAATTTGTTTATGAGCCATCCAGTCTATGGTGTTTTGCTATAGCAACCCAAACAGACTAAGACACCTTGAATAGAAAATAGAAAGCTATTTATTTGTACTTAATATAGACAAGAACTATATATAGAAGATACTATATAATCACATATAAAAACATGTCAACAGAGCAGACACCACTTTGCTCTTACGAAGGCATGATATAGTGGCAGTTTAGAAAGATACTAATGCAACAGAGCAAAGTTTGCTCCAGCATATTAAGCAGGTTGTCCATGGAATGTATTGTCTTTTTAAAGTCTACTTCCTCATCAATAATGCACAAGTGAAAAATATCTGGGTATCTGATGGGAAAGTAGAGAGTCAAAAATTTATTAAGTTTGGGCAAGGTAGCACCATGAATTCATGTGACAATTTGAATTGCTTTGATTTTATTCATCATATTGTTTATGAGATACTTCAGTAAAGACTTGTTAATTTCCTACCCAATTTCAAGCACTATTCTGGGTGCGGTAATTAAACTGGAGAGCAAAATTAAAGGTCTTGCTTTCCCTGAGTTCACAGTCTAAAGAATTAGGCAAACATGAATTGGATAAGTACGTGAATAGTGGTCACATTAAAACCAGCTGTCAATTCTAGTAATTGCTATGAAAGTAAAGTAAAAGGTATACTACTGGGGAGCCGGGAAGCTGGTATAATCCTAATTTTCCTTGAAATATTACTAGAGCTGAGGTCTGAACAAATGTTAACTCCTCAGAGAGGAGACATCTTGGGGTAGGACAAGTGACAACTAAAGGAAGAAACAATGCTCAAGGTGCCATGGAGAAAAGATGTGTGAGGCTGGGACATAACAGATAAAAGGTGAGTTTGAAGATGAGAAGTAGCTTGTCTATTTAAACACTTTTTTCCCCAAAATCCTTAAATTTGGCCTTGAGCATGTTAAAGGGGAACACTTATATTTGGGAAAGGAACTAATGCAAAGGGAAATTATTGTATTTTCATACTAATGCTGTGCCTATGTTGTGGAGGCTAGAAATGAGCAAAAAATCGCTTTCTAATGGATATAATGAGATGAGAGTATTCTGCCATTTGAAGTAAGTGATAGCTTGGACCAGACAGAAGGACCCGTTTGAGATGTTTTTGATATTGTATATTTTGAAGTTCATGTGTGTTTAAAATGGACATGTCATGGAGTCAGTGAGCAGAGGAAGGAAGATCTGAAGATGACAGATCTATTTAGGTTTATTATGTTTAGATCTATTTGTTTTCTGGGTTGTGCAGCTTGATTGAGTGGTCTTTGTATCCATTGACCTTTGTGACCATGGAAGAAAAAATAGGATTAGGATGACCTTTAGAATATTTTTGCACAATAGAACACATAAATCTCGAGTACAGATTCAGAGAGGAGACTGCTGACCTTGGCCACAGCTATAGGTAGATAGTCTTTGTAAATGAGTCACCTTCTCTCTGACTTGAGAGAAGAGAGTAGAATTTGTTTTGAAGAATGGTACCAATAAGAGGCCATGCAAAGATGGAAAAAAAAATATGTGTGTGCGTACATATATATATGTGTGTGTATATATATACACACATATATACATATATATACACAATATACATATATACATACATATACATACATATACATATATATAAATATAAATACACACACACACACACACACACACACACACGTATATATATGGCAATGGCTGGATAATTTATTGTTTGAGCTAAAATAAAATAAACTTTCCAAAGGGGAATCATTATTTGAGAAGAATGTTTTGAATAAAAGAAGCCTGAAGGAAAATAAATTAGATAACATTCTTAACTGAAAATACATGGCTCTAGTATAAGTTTTGTCCTTTAGTTAGACATTGGACTACTCCTGTATTGTGAAAGGAAGAAAGAGGGGAAGGGGTGCTTGTATGGGTGCAGGTAGGTTGATGTCACAAACACACAGGTTAAGAGGCAACATCTGATAGTTTTTCTCCACATCAGAAGCAATTTTGTTTAAGACAGAGGAGATGGTACTGATGGAAGAGACCTAAATGGTTGGACAGAGTAAGGGAAATTTGTAATTGTTACTTTGAAAGTATCAGCATTCACCAGAGAAATATAACATGATTTTCAGGCCAGATTGACAACCCACTTGAGAATTATGGCTTTTTATTTATTGTGGCAATAATCCACTCTCCTTTTTAAACTTCCATAGCATTGTTAGGGTATCCAGTGGCAGACCTGGAAAAATCAAATTATTGACTTCTTCCAGGATTGAAATTCTCAGAGCTTGTGGCAAATACTACTTGTTCAGCATAATTCTTTTCATGGATACAAAACTGGGTCACTTAACTCCATCCTCCCTTGCAAGTGGACTGACTAGTGGTTGATTTCCAGCCAAAGATATGTGAGTGAAATTAATCTTAGGCATATTCAGGCCTGACACATCAAATATTCCCATCCAGTCTTCTGTGGTCTTCCTTTCAACTGAGTGAAATAAAAATAGCAAGGCAATCTCGAAAGCCACATGCTACATATGGCAGAACAACCACCAAACAAGTTCCGTAAAAGACCACGTGAAAGAGAGGTACCCAATGAAACTTATGACAAACCAAGACTTTTCTGTGAGCAGGAAATAAATTTAGGTTAAATAAAAGCAATAGTATTTTTTTTGTCATAAAACCAGATAGTAAACAGTTTTTGCTTTGTTGGCTAATAAGGTCTCTGTAACAACTATGCAACTGTGTGACTGTTAATGCAAAGGCAGACATAGACAGCACATAAACATTTCTGTGTTCTACAAAACTTTATTTACTAGAACAGGCTATGGGCCAAATCAACTAGAATGTACCGTCATTAGTATTAAATGTTTCTTACCTCGCACTAGCCTGTCCAAGCTAATATACATGTGTTATGAGAACAGGCACAAGGAGATTTAATGTACTTTAAAGTGTGCTTTTGCAGTTACAGAGCATAGAAATAACTTAAAGAGATGAAGAAAGGGGATAATGATGTACTAAATAGTGGAGTCAGAAATGGAACATCACAGTAAAACTGGAGAATCGTGCTAGTGGATGTGATTTAACAGGCAAGCAGGAGTAATTTTCTATTAGTCACATGGAAGTGTGACTTAAGAAACTTAATCCAAATAAGGTGGGCATATGTGCGGTAACTGTAACATTTTATTACTCTAGTACATCAATACAAAAAGCCCAGGGTCAATTAAGTTTCAGTATTTATGTAATGACAATGATTTGAATGCCATAGTTACAGATTTATCTACACACACACACACACACACACACACACACACACACACACACACACACACACAAGTATCCCTTATTGATAGGGTATCAACAGAGACATGAATTCACACATACATTATATACCCTGTATGTGTGTGTGTGTGTATTTACAGAAATAAGATAGAGACACATATAAGCATAAGTAGAGATATGGGTAAAGATGATTGGCCATACAGTCTTTGCTACTTAGTTGCCAAACAGATCATCCATTTCAGATTTGCATAATGTGAGTTTCCTAAGTGTAAAAAGCGTTATCCGTGAGCATATACTAAAGCAGAATTTAACCATAATTAAATGACCTCTGCATGAAGAAAGGCCATACAGTTGACTTCTCTGAAGTAGTCTAGAATAGTGTGACGAGCACATAAGATAATCTATTTTATTATCACTATTACTACAAAAATAGCTTTGAAAGAAAACAGGAAAAAACATGATTTAAATGGTTATAACAAAACATAAATGTAGAATGTTTTGTTTTAGGTTTTCTAATACATGAGGTGATTTATGGCAGATTTAGGACACTTATAAACAGTACTACTTGTTGATGCTACTATATTAGGTCACTGAAAAATAAAGCATCAATTCATATTACCACAAATAAGGTAAACTATTTCCCAGTTTTCCATAAAATAATTCCTCAATAAGTAGCTCATTTGTTATGCACAAATTCCTTTTAGCCAAGTGCATTAACTGATGTTACACCTGATGAGGTGCCAAAACTCTGATTAGCCAAATTACTTAAAATATTTTGCCCAAACAAGAGTGGAATAATCACAGCGTTATTTTTTTCGATTACTAAGGAGCCTCATTGCAGTATTTGCTAAGATTTGTGATGCAATGAAAATATTTAGTTCTTAGGGTATAAACTAAATATTTGGATTGAAACATGACTTCAGGTGGAATGATAGCATCTGTAGTGGGGGTTCTCACAGCTGTCTTCTATTGGCTCCCAGCAAATACTGGCCAGTGATGATATCAAGTACAGAAACAGATTGTATCCTTACATTTTCTATTAAGCTTTTTGTTACAAGATAAGACTTCTGTTAAAGCTATTTTTTTCTTTCTTTTTTAAAAAGTTTATTTTTAAGATAGTGCGAACAAGTGGGGGAGGAGCAGAGAGAGAGGGAGACAGAATCTGAAGCAGGCTCCAGGCTCTGAGCTGTCAGCACAGAGTCTGACGCAGGGCTTGAACTCAGGAGCCATGAGATAATGACCTGAGCCAAAAAGTCAGATGCTTAACTGAGCCACCCAGATGCAATTTTTTTCTTAGAGAATTCAAATTATTGCCACTTGATACGTCTTGTTTGAAATGTCATTTACACATAGTTTAAATGTAACTGAACATTAAGTATCTTTTGGCTTTCTACTGAAAGACTAAGGGACAACTAGGATTTAAATTACTGTTTCCCATTCACTTTGAGTAACAAAGCACTTTTCACCTTGGAGAAATTAACATTTGTGGTATCCAGATTTTATAGTTAGTTGAAGTCACTGGATGGAGTGAAAGTTGAGGTAGAATAAGCTTTGCTGTTAAAGGGAGGGAGAAAGAGAAAAAAAAAAGCAGGGCATGAACTGCCACCAGACAACAATTTTTATTTGCCTTTTCACACAGCTGGTATCCAGGATGCATGTACCAGGCTTTTCATCCTACTTACACATTGCTAAATGGCTTTATTTTTCAGGTAAATACTATATATATATAGTATTTTAAAATATGTTTTAAATATACATATTTATATATGAATATATAAATATATATGTGTGTGTGTATATATATATATATATATATATATATAGTATTTTTAGATATATATATATATGAATTTTTTTGTACCTGAGTTTATGCCTCTTGTTAAGCACTGGTTGGAGATAGGAGACTGTCGATCTCCCTGCATCTATATGTCTCTCTTGAGTGTTCCAATGTCATCCCTTTCTGAGTTTTTATTTTCTGCCTCACTAATTATTCATTATGTAAGACGGTATAGGTTTAAACTGTCTCCTTGTATTTCACTGACTTTGTTTAACTGTTTTTGTGACCATTATATGTTGGATTTAAGAAGAGAGGAAGACATGCATTGATTACTTTTTTTTTTTTAAGGAATTCAGGTGTGGTCATGGAGTCAACTGGCTATAGAACTTTGTCAGGAAAAGGGTTTGATTATTAAAACCCATTTCCCAGACTTGCATTCACTTCCGGTAATTGGGAAAGGCAAGGGTAGTGTTTTCTTGGATTTTACCTTACACAATATGGGTGGTCCAGAGGAGATTGCCCAAGAATTCTACCCTGAATGAGAGGCAGTAGTCAAAACTTTTCGTATCTGGACTAAATTTAGTACTCATAGCAGATTATCAATCTCAGAGGTAAAGAGATTTCTACAGTAGGTACTTATTCTTGCTTATACTGTGGCCATCTTGCTCAATTTATGATTAAACCAAAATGTCAGTTGTGGAGAATCTTACCTTACATTTCAGCATCCATGGATGGTTTCTCTACACTTACTCAGATATTCTGACTCTCAAGTGAGAAAATCCAAGGTCTTCATTAGCATTTGATTATTAGTTTTACATAGAGCTAAGAGAGAATCTTTGATAATTAATAGTTATAATGACAAAGGAGAGGGAGTAATCTCTGCCTATTTTCCTCATCTTTAAAAGTAAGAATGATATTTGTAGATTGTATTTTGTGCCTGGTTTAAAAAAAAATATTTAAATGTCACATTGCCTAAAACATTAAGCCTGTAATACTTGATTGAAGAACAAATAAAACAATGCATGGGGATTTAGACTGCCTTTTCGGCTGTCATCACTACTTTACAAATGGATTGGTACAGTGAAGATTTTTGTACTTGTCTAATTTATTAAGCTGCTTTAATGCAGAAAATATTATCCTACTAGCCTAGATAGTTGTGGCAGCTTCCAGAAGTCCCGGTTAACCATTAAAAAGCTAAGTACTAGGTGTATGTGATTTAGTCTGTATATTAATATGGTTACTTAGAATGGATTCATGGGTTATACCAGCACAGTGACTATATTGACATATATAGTCTGTTTACACTTTCCACATCTACTTACATGGCATGATGTGCATTCATAAGTTAATCAAACCTTTCCTAAAGGGGCTGCCAAAAAGACACTGCTTTGGAAGGGCAAATGAAAATTTTGGAAAAGCAAAGGCAATATAAGGAAACCAAATTAAATTACTATGTTGAAAGTCACAAAAATCTTGAACATTACTTGATTTCTGAAGAATAGGGAGATTTTGGATCAAAAATGTTATGTAGATTATATAACTTATTTAAGGATATCCATTTAAACATTGAGAAAGTTAGTATAATATGATTAGAAATCTTAGTCTCCTATCAAGTAGGCAACTCTAGATGAGAATGTCACTCAAATGATACATTTAGATACTTGTAATTCTCTTTTTAAAGAACACGAGTGTTTAAAAAAAAAATTGGCAAGATACTTCCTTCCCTTTGGCAGATAAAACTTTCTATGAATCTGACAGCTTTTCTCTTCCCAAAGGGAAACACATGACTAAGTGATGTTTTTCTCACTTAGTAATAAAAGATTGTGTTTTGAAACTGTGTATTTTAAAGAGAACAATGATTTGTATGGGTTTTTTTGTTTTGTATATATAATGTTTCTTTTTGAGACACAGTGTGAGTGGGGGAGGGGCAGAAAGAGAGGGAGACACAGAATCCCAAGCAGGCTTCAGGCTCTGAACTGTCAGCACATAGCCTGATGTGAGGCTCGAACTGAGGAGCCTGAGATTATGACCTGAGCCGAAGTCAGACGCTAAACCAACTGAGCCACCCAAGTGCCCCATGACTGTATGTGTTATATCTCTTATATTCTCTTTTTTAGTCATAACACTGTGTACCTTTATCTAATTCTATTGTCTAATCTCTAATATCTACTTTTTTCTGACAATATTTGTATTCATATTGTATATACTGAAGAATAGTCTATTGAACTCCAAGATGTCTAAAATTAGCTGCTTATGTTGAGGGAATTTTATTTCGATTTACAAGGGGCCTTTGCCAAGTCAACTCCTTTCATATGACAAATAATTATATACATATAGAAATTTCCCTCTAAAATAATTTGTAGGTATTATTTGCATTCTATATTTAAATACAGATGTGAATGTCACATTATATGTTAACACCTCAGGTTTTACTAATAACTGAATTTGTCTGGTAATGGTGGCTTTTGGAAAAGCTTCCGGAAGGCAATAGCATTTTTGCTAGACCTTGAAAAATGAGTAGGCATTAAGCCAATTTGTGTTGTATAGCATTGGTGTGCTAAATAGGAAGCACTTGGCACTTTTTATTGCCAGCAGAAAAAATGATTTATATGGTAGAGATCATGAATTCAGAATAAGAACGATGTACACGCTATGACATATATTATGGGGAAATTACCTAAAACCCTAATATTCCATGCTTCAATTTTAAGCATTTCTTGGAAATAATTGTTCTTAATTTAAATACTCATGCTGTTATAATGTTTAAATTAGGGAAGTCTAATGTTACTCCATTTGATTCTCATGCATAATTTCCATTAATGATGATAAACCCACTAAACTTTAATTGATGTTATATCTCATATTCATGCCAATAGGAGAGCCAATACAATTTGCAACAATGACCCACAGTATCTGTATATTCTATGTAAGTCACTTTGCTGCCAAATTAACAAACATCATAATATGTGATGCCAAGATCATAAATGCTCTTTTAAAAATCTAAAATCATGGAAAAATACTGGAATGTATACATGGTAAAATTCTAACTACAATAAATCACTAAAATAACAACCACTGTTAAGTTGAAAAGAACCCAGAGTGTGCACTCGCTAAATGTGTCATTGTTCTAATCGTGGTTTGTCAGATTTCATTATGACAAAAAGATACTCATTCCTTGCCAAGAAATTTGATAGAAATGAATAGGCAAAAAACATACAGATTTGAGCTTATTTGAAGGAAAAAACAAGTGCTAGAAAGTGGCAAATAAAAATACTTCTATTGACTGTTATTTTTAACCACAGTGAAAATCCAGTTTTTCCTGTTTGGTGAGATAAACCTGAATTTTAGTATTCAGAGATTTCAGAGTATTCATTTTACTTCCAACTCGTCTGTAAAGTCAGCCTAAAAAGAAATTATATTGCTATTTATATACATTTTCAAAATCCTAATTAACATCACATTCACCATTTAGTAAATCATGGAGTTCGCCTTTCATCTTTAAAAATTGAAACTGTGTGCATGAAAAGACACAACTGTAATCAACTTTTGAATTAGTTTAAATATTTACATGAAACATAATTTTCTGAAAAAGTTTAGCATGTCTGTTAATTCCCTAAATTTTCATCATTGTCATACAGTAAATATATTGCTACCATTATATGTAACCACTGAGACACCTGTCTTAAGATACATATGAATACTTATCTGGGTGGGGTGGCTAGAATAACTTGTTAATGCAGTTGACTGACTTGCTCACATCTGTTCCTGCCCAGCATATTGAAGTTGGTATATGTAATATGACTTTAATTAATTTCATCAGCAAGATAAAAGTACTCTAGGATACTTAGGTATCATTAATAAATGTATTTTAATTATAGAGATTATCTTTGAAATTTTGAATTTAAATATTGAGTCTAATGAATAGTTTATGCAAATTAGTTTTCAAAGTTTCTTGTGTTACTGTAGGTTAACAGAACTCAGCCAATATTGAACTGTATTGTTTTTAAACATTGACTGAATTCATACCAATGATTAATTGCTAATTTAAAAAAATGTAGTTTTCAGCAAATTGAGCAGATCTATTTTTTTTTAGTAATTGAGGGAAAACATGAATAGAAAAGTAAAACAAAATACAAATGTCAGGAGGAAGGAGAAGAATTTAAGAGTAAGTTAAGGAAGCAGAGAAACACCTGAACATTCTGATGAAATGATGATTAGGAAACTCTGGTATGTCCTTATGTCTTTTTTTTTTTTTTTTTTTTTTTTTTTTTTTTTTTTTTTGGTGTGAGGGGTCTCTTTTAGCTTGTACTCCTGGATTAAACAAACAAAAAACTGTCACCAGAGAACTGAGAGCATTTCAAAGGAAGAAAAAAAAACTTACATATTTTTAATATGATGCAATCAAACTTCCTGAAGAGCTTTCTGTAACTTGACAAGCTCACACTAATATTGTAAGAAAGGATAGAATCAATGATAGCCAAGAAGAAAAGTGAGAACAAAGCAAGATATTTGCCTTAAAACATATTGAGACTTTTGACCATATGAATTAGTATTGGGTTACATTCGTGTAGGGATGGAGGAAAAAAGAAAACAAAAGGCAAAATGACCTCAAAATAGATATATAAATATACACATTTGATTTATTGCAGAGCTGGCCTTACAAATGACTGAGAAAATGAGATTTGATTTTTACTGTAGATTATTCACAAAAATTGGCAGAGCCTGGGTGGCTCAGTCAGTTAAGTGTCCGACTTCAGCTCAGGTCATGATCTCATGGCTTATGGGTTCGAGCCCTGCATGGGGCTCTGTGCTGACAGCTCAGAGTGTAGAACCTGCTTTGGATTCTGTGTGTCTTCCTCTCTCTATGCCCCTCGCCAGATCATGCTCTGTCTCTCAAAAATAAACATTAAAAAAAAAACCAAAAACCTATGGTGTGGGGGGATAGTGCAAGTTGTATGTTTTAGAAGGTAGTACAGAAATTAGTAATTTTAAGGATGTATTATGACAGAGCTTGCAAGTAATATGGGGAAATTTGAAAATATTCTAATATTTAAACTTAGGATTTATACATAAAAAATATCATAAAATGAAAGACACACCAAATACTGCAAAAAAAATCCAATTGCAATAAGACAATAATCAGAATATAAAGTATATCTGAATTAGCAAGATATAAAAATGTGACCATAAATAGAAAAATGTCAAGAACAGGCATTTCAGAGAAGATCAATAAGTGATCAATAAACGTGCAAAGAATAAAGAACTATAATACTATAATGTGCTGCCATGATAGCTGTTAAGATCTTGAGAGCCACAGCTTGACCAGTTTCCCCTTCTCACTCTGCTCCCATGGTTCCTCTTCTAAAAAGTCCTTATTACCAAATGGAACAAGTTTATAACCTGCTTATGGTGAGGTTTGTTCCTCACTAGCCCTCAGAACTGTGTAACCAAGCAGTTGCATCTTTCAGCAGGGCACAAGGATTACCTCACCCTCTTAATGCTACAAAGCCTGCTCCCCACCATATCCCCTGGCCTTTCACCATGTTCTCGAGTCCAGCATCCAGACATATAACCCTGCATGACGTGCTGTGTTCCCCACACCTATGACCCGAGTTCATGTGATAAACTAGTAAACTAAAAAACTAGTCTTGATCTTCTTTCTAATGTCCAGTGTCATGAGTTAGACTATCCTCATAACCCCCAGGTAGAGTCACTTCCTCACCAAAAGGGTGAACAAAAGGTGGTGGAAACAGTGACACCTAAAGGCACAATAAATATCATATAAACTAGCCATTTTGGTAAACCCTGGGAAAGCTGGGCAATAATAAGTGTTAGGGCTATACATGAGAAATGGTAATCCTCTACTACAGGTAAAATCATGTTTTCACAAGACTTGCAAGATGAAGTTGCATATATGGGGCAGGGGGAGAGTGTGTGTATGTGTGTGTGTGTGTGTGTGTGTGTGTGTGACTTTTAAAATGTGTAACAGAAGACAATTCAGAATACTTATACATATTCAAAATTAGATAAGTAAAACTAGAAACCAAATACCCACCAATAGCAGAATGAATAAATCCCAGCATATTCATAAAATGTTGGGAAAATATTTGTAGAATATTATATATCAGTGAAAAAAATCAACTAGAACTCATTTACCACATGAAGGGATTTAAAAACCTATCTTACTGAACATGAAGCACAAGAGCTAGCAGAACATATACTCTAAGAATTCCTTTATAATGTGTAAAAACAAATAGTGTGTGAGCATGAGATACCCATACATGTAGTAGAACTATAAAGCAGAGCAAGGCTAATGGCTGGCACAAAAATAAAGGGTTGAGGGTCTCTGGAGGAGACAGAGGTGGCTGGTTGAGATCAGCACAGGAGCACAGACGGCTGGACGAGGTACCAGCAATCGCCTATACAGCTAGTTGTATAGAGAGAAGGTACTCATGTTCTGCAAATGTATTGTCAGCTCTTTCTTTGCATATTTTATATCAGAAAAAGGCTTTAGTACATATATGAGGATATGTATGTCTTTTGTCTTTGATTTATTTCATTTAGCATAGTGTCCTCAAGGTCCATTCATGTTATGGCAAATACATATCTATTTGTTTACAGATTTTTGGTGGATGTAAGTTGCCAACTCCTTTGATGACATATTTTGTGTATGTAAGTTTCTAACTTCTTTGGTAACTGTGCTGTTATGGTAAGAGTATAATGAGATCTTTAAGAGTCAAACGATCTTCCTAAGTGGTTGTACCATTTTTGCATTTCTACCAGCAATGAATGAAAGTTGCTGTCGCTCCACATAATTGCCAGAACTTAGTGTGGTCAGTGTCTTGGAGTTTAACCATCTATTAGGTACATAGAGGTAGCTCGGTGTTCTTTTCTTTTCTTTTTTTTCTCCTTTGAGGTAGTTCAGTGTTCTAATTTGCCATGCCCTAATGACGTCAAACTGATTTTTAAAAATTTGGTCCTGCTTGTTTTGTTGTTCTTACAGGGATAATTGGTCTGGTCTAAGAGTGTTTAGTAGAAGTCTGGCTGTATTAGCTTAAGAGCACTTTTGCTACATTTTGGAGCTGTTTTAGGTCCCTCAATTTGTCTAAAATGTCTATTCTAGTGCTCATTGTGCTAGATAATGCAATAAGATTAACCATTTGAATCATGTAGGTTAAGTTAGATTTACTTAAGGGTCTTCTAAAATTTTCTGCTAATTTTCTCCTAAAGAAAACATTGGAAATAATCTTAATTACATTTTAAAAAAATTTTAATGTTTATTTTTGAGAGACGGGGAGAGAGAGAGTGTGAGCAAGGGAGAGGCAGAGAGAGAGGGAGACACAGAGTCGGAAGCAGGCTCCAGGCTCTGAGCGTCTGCATAGAGCCCTGCATGGGGCTCAAACTCACGAACCACGAGATCATGACCTGGCCAAATCTGACGCTTAACCAAAAGAGCCACCCAGGTGCCCCACGCTTGATTACATTTGTTAATCTCATTGTTAAATCTGTACTAAATTATAATAACATTTAGAATTTTCTGATATGACAATTTAAGACCATGGTTTCTGTTCTAGTCGATAAAGGGCCTCTTTAAAAGGAATATGTTTCAAGTTGGATGATATTTTTGTAACCTTATGATTCTAATTTTGTGTCCTATATATATAATTTTTAGTGAGAAGAATTCAAGTTGTACGTTAGATTTTTTTTGTCTCTGTGGTAAAACTAGGAATATATTTTGGATAAAATCTCTAAGGAAAATAACAATATATTGTTTTTGTAACTGGATTACAGGAAGGTAGTAGGTTTGAAATAAATTCCTGAGGGAGCATCAAACTCTGAAGAATAAATTTTGCTCACATACAAAGGAAATCACTGGCTCTTAAAAGATTCTGGAGTCTAAAGATACCTACTTAAGAGAAAATCAGACATATAAAATTTTTCCTTAGGGGGAAAATATTATTTCTACTTAAAATGAAATGCAAATGCAAAGTAGGGAACCTTATGCAGTAATTGAAAACCTTTTTAACTGCTAGCACTTAAAGTGGTCTGTTAATGTTATTGTCATTGCTGGTTACTGAACAAAGGTCTGATGTATAGCAGATCCTAACCACATCAGGTACTAAGCTGACCGTGAAATAATTTGTTAGATCATTTATAAGTAATCCAGACATAAAAAAAATTCAGATATTAAAGATGCAATATATTCTTTTAGGTATTGATTTTTCACTTTTGTGTTCTTAAGTATTTTTATTGCTTCTCTGGCTTCTTTTCTTTTGATGTTTATTCATTTTAAGAGTGTGAGCTAGGGAGAAGCAGAGGGAGAGGGAGAGAGACAGAATTCCACTCAGGCTCCATGCTGAGCATGGAGTGCTGGGCTTGATCTCAGGACGGTAAGATCATGACCTGAGCAGAGATCAGGAGTTGGACCTTAACCAACTGAGCCTCACAGGCGCCCCTCTAGCTTCTGTTTGTTTGTTTGTTTGTTTGTTTGTTTTAATCCTTGTTTAGAGAGAGAAAGTGTACACACACACACACACACACACACACACACACACACACACACATTTGCATGAGAAGGATGGGGCAGAGAGAAAGAGAGAGAATCCTAAGCAGGCTCTGTGCTGTCAGTGGACAATTCAGGACCATGAGATCATGACCTGAGCTGAGATCAAGAGTCAGGTGCTTAACTGTGCCACCCAGGTGCCCCTGACTTCTGTTTTTCAAACGAAGTGAAGAGTTTAGTTTTCCTTATAAGTAAATAAATTGAAATTTAATTCAAGAATGTTTCATTATAGTAAATTGGTTTTATTCCTATTATGAGATATATGGCTTTAAATTTATTAATCTGTTGCCTATTTCCCTTACATGTAAAAATAGCATATGTGATTAGATACATATATAGTTTAGCATACTGCTATAGAAATAATATATAATAGGAATAATATATACCATTTTTAGCCATCTGCTGCTATTAGATTTCCTTACTTGAATATTTATCTGAATTATTAGGATATGTGAAAGCATGTATAAATAGAGTTTGAGTTTAGGGAGAAAAGCAAATAATTATGAAATATTTAGGGAAGATTAACAACAGAAAGAGAAGATTCTAAACCTAGAGACATATGTTCTAATTCATTCATATTTGAAAATTATTTTAGTGGCCTACTCAAAAATGTGATCTCACCATATACCTCAGTCAGCACTGATTATATTATTTCAGTGAAATTATATTCTCTCCCTTCATTTGCAGCTAGATGTGGCCGTGATACTAAAATTTAGACAATGGTATATGTGAATACACATATATTACTTATTTCATTGGAAGTTCAACTGTTATATTGACCTGTCAAGGCAAGAGCTTTGTGTTAAGAATGGGTAGCAACAATTGGGGTGCCTGGGTGGCTCAGCCGGTTAAGTGTCCGACTTCAGCTCAGGTCATGATCTCACGGTTTGTGGGTTTGAGCCCCGTGTCAGGCTCTGTGCTGAAAGCTTGGAGCCTGCTTTTGGATTCTTTGTCTCCTTGTCTCTCTGTGCCTCCCCTGCTCATGCTCTGTCTCTTTCTGTCTCTCAAAAATAAATAAATGTTAAAAAAAAAAATTGGTAGCAACTAAGAGTCTGGGAACTGAAAAATATCTTGGAGTTGTCATGCCAAACCTAAATAGACAATATTTAAATTATGTATTTTTAATTATATTGTTATTTTAATCCCAGGTATTTGGATTTTTTTTTTTTTTTGTATTGTGTAGCTGGGCAGCCTGACAGATGACATTTTAAAATCTGCTTGAATATTCCAGATGTTCGGTTTCCATATGTTTACTTGAGGTAGAAGTACCTTCTCTGCCTAAGTTATAATATTGTTATAAAAATAAAATGAATAAATAAATGCTCCACAATTAACAAAATGGAAAACCATACAGCTTCTAAAGAGATCATTGAGCAATTGGCATTTTCCAAAATTACCCTAGACAAGTCAAGTGATAGAGGAGTCGAGTAATTCATGTCGGATTTATCCTGATGGTCCTGAATCTGCTTCCTGACAGATGCATGTCTTTCAATTATATTGGTATTGTTTTCTATTAGCAGGTCTTATAGTGGTCTTTCAATTAAATCTGACAAGAAATGGGAATGAGATGTTAGAGGGAAAATAATTCATGAAGGTGAATGTGTGTTTATTCAGAGAAGATTCACATACACAGAAACATTATTAACATACGCACACAATCTTTATATGTGATTGTAGTAGCATTTTAGAAATCAAGAAAATCTACTTCATAAGTGTAGATAAGACTTTTATTAGTATAATCTGATTTTTTCATAAATATGTGAGATGTTTGGAACAATATGACTTTGGAGAAAATGATATAGGTCTTTTTAGAGGATTACATTTGATCCTTGGCCTTGAAAAGAAAAACACTATTTTGAATGTGGGTGACAATTTATGAGTGAAACCAAAAACTAATGGATAGGCCAACCAGGATAGAAAAAGATCAGGTTTGAACTGAGACTAAAATACCACTATTATAGAACGCCCTCTCTGGAAGCTAGTTTTTTAGTGACGTGTAAGTTAAAGAGGATCATCCATGTATTTTTGCAAGTTCTGTTTCATGAAAACATTTGAAATGTCACTGGTATTCTACATTAAACGTGTCCCTCAGTTCTTTTCAGGCACCTGAGCAGTCACTACCTCTAAGAAGTGTTTGGGATACTTTTCAGTCACTTGACATTAGGACTTTAATAATGGCTGCTTTTAAGCAAATATCTGATCCAAATACATTTTCTAGAAAGGCTGCAGAAGGTGAAGCTCTAAAGTAGATATTAGACCTTCATGAAAAAGCAAAGATGTAGCCAGAGTAGTCCTTGAAGACGGAACTCATCTGTGCCTGTATTTGTGTACCTCCATGTGAATCAGTGGCACAGAAGGAATTGGTGCCAATGAGTATTTGAGAAAATGCTTACCTGCTGAGAAAAGCCTGAAGACACCTTTATACTTCTCCACCTCCAACTGATGTGTCTACAGAAATGTGGCTTATAAAGGGCAAAGAGACTTAAACTGTTTTATGAGCAGTGGTTTGAATTTTAATAGCATCATTAGGCCATGGTGTGTGACTTATTGTCACTTTAAAATGTGCATTATAAAAAAAATCAAAAGCTAATAAAAGTGTTAGGTGATAACTTCATCCATAGAAGGTCAGATGTAAGAGTATAGCAAATTGACAGGTTAATTGTTCTCATTAAGCATACAGGTTATCTTAAATTTGTATTATTAATATAACCTTCAGAGGAAAAATGTCCTGAGCATCTTAGCAGCAACCCATGCTGTTTTTTTTTTTTTATTGTTGTTTTAGTCTTTCACATTATCATGTGAACAAATGAGGAAGAAAATGTGTTTGTTGTTTTATTCAAGCATTCTATAGGATAAAATAATTGCAAGTGCTCTGCTTAAAATACATACCAAGGTAATGTTATTGGAACCAAGGATTCGTGGAAGACACACAAAAACCCTTAGGAATTGTAGGATTGAGAAATGAGGATGAACAGAATCTGATGGTTAATAGCAATGAGAAATTAACCTCAAAATGTAGCTATGCTTTATTGGAAGAGAAGAATCACTAGAATATGGATACAAAATTTGCTGCATATATTTACTACAGTCAAAGTGCTGGGCTTTGATGCACAGTGCTGATGAGATGTATTTTGTAAGCACTGCAGCAAAAGAATTTTTTGGAATGTGCAACAGGGGCTTGCAAGGAAATGTAAAAAACAAAACAAAAAAAGCTCTTTCAATGATGGACGCTAGATCTAAATTAAATCTTTGTAGAAGAAATTGCTCTCTTTTTCACACTGGTGCTGAGATGACAGAGCCCAGTGCTGGCACGAGAATATTCTTGTGGAATCCATCTCATCTTTTCACAGCCCAGATGAGCTGTTAGTGTCTTCTGTTGATAATGCATATAGGTTCTGATTAAGCTAGCTCATTTGACTTAAGTTAGCCTCCCTCTGGCTAACTTACAATACCCTGGTTAATTGGGGCAAAGGTGTAGAAACACCACAAAGCATAATAGACAGGAATAAAAAATGCTTTCCCAAAACTCTGTTAGACATTGAATTATACCTTTTTTGTAAGCCTTTGTTGCAAAAAAGACATACTCAAATACATACACAGTACAAACAATAGGCTCATGCAAGAGGTTAAAAAAAAAAAATACCAGGCACATAGAAGGAGGTGTCTCCTGTAAGTAACAGGAAGTAATGAAGGTATTCCAAAGATGCTAAGAGAAGTCATAGGCCTGACATGTAAAACTGCTGAGTTTGAGTTTTAGAAGTAATTGGTGAAATCAAAATTTAGTGAACATTTGTAAATAAATGGAAAATAATTTTATGTAAAATCTAAAAATGTATCTTTCTATCACTAGTAACTTTATCATTTTTTTTTCAGAGCACCTCATATTTAAGAATGAAAGTTCAGTGGAAAGTTGCATAGAGTTAGATGTTTCAGTTAAAGTATCAATATTTTACTCACATAGTCAGAGTTTTTCTTTCTTATTTCAAGTGCAGTGAAGTTGAATCACAAGGTTCATTAGAAGAATACTTGGGGAAGCAAATTTAGGAGGTCCTGTTTTTACCCCAGGGCATCTTTTAAGGATTTTTGGTAATGTAGATTCAGTTAAGTCTCTGATCCTGTTTCTACATTTGCAAAATAAAGGGATAAAGAATCTGAGATCTACTGACTACATATAATGTTCAAGGACATTCTGTTTGATTATTTAATAGATATTTTCAGTCAAAAATTATCTAAAACTTAGATCCTATTAGTCTTATTTTAAATAAGAAAAAAAAGTTAGATTCAAAGATGTTACATAATTTGCCTGTAAGCTTCAGGTCTAACTCCAGTCTAATTCCAAAGATTAATACTTTTGTGTGTACAGAAGGGTTATGCTAGACCAATTGTATGATCTTTTCTAGTTCAAAATGCCCACATATTAATGTTATATGCTCAATTGTGACTGATGATTTGATCTGATTTACATTTACTAGTGAGTCTGAATCCTTTTAACATACTGGTATGTAACCTGCTTTGGAATGTCCAAATTGCAGAAATAAATGCCAAACCAACATGGCTAAAAAATAACTGTCAAAGCCAAGCTGTGAGGATTAAATAAACTCTCAAACACTGATGACCTTCCATGTTAAAGTTGAACATGTGTGTAATCTGTTACCTCCTAATTCTGTGCGCACTGGGGGACATGTGTGAGAATGTTCAAAGCTGTATTTCTAATTTGTATGAAATTACATGCACAAAATTCTTTCAAGATGGAATATATACTTGAACATAATGGCATCACTAAAGAACGATTCTAAACCACAAAGGGGGAGAAGAAATTTTCAGCACAAAATTGATTAAGTTCAAACTACCATCGGAAGTAGAATGGATCTGGGTGCCTGGGTGGGTGGCTCAGTCAGTTAAGCCTCTGACTCTTGGTTTTGGCTAAGGTCATGATCCCATGGTTGGTGGGTTTGAGCCCTGTGTTGGGCTCCGCGCTGATAGCATGAGGCCTGCTTGGGATTCTCTCTCCCTTTCTCTTTGCCCCTCAGTTGCTTGCTGTTTCTCTCAAAATGAATAAACTTAAAAAAAAAGTAGAATGGATAAATAAGACTATATTCACACTATAGGATATTCTAGTTTAGAGTAATGCACTAACTATGAATGAGACAACATGGATAATCTTACAAATGTAATGTTGGATATAAGTCATATATAGAGAAATCTATATGATTCTGGTTAAGTGCAAAATCAGGCAATTCTGAAATATGTTAGAAATCAGGAAATTAGTTACTTTGAGTAAAGAGTGGATATTGATCGAAGCTGAAAGAAGGTGGCTCTCTATTGCTGGCAATGTGCTTTTTCTTCTTGAGTAGCAGTGAAACATGCGTTCACTCTGAAAGTTCATTGACATCCGTGTTTGAGTTATTCATCTTTGTACACAGGTCATAATTTACAATTTAAAAATTTTAAAGTCACTAAGTAAAAAGTTAAATGAAACCGTGACAGTTATTTAGTAAACCTAGGATAAAGATCACCAAACAGTATTATTTAGCCCCCAAATCCTACATGAATGACGACTCCTCTATACCCCCTGACTTGTCTAGAATAATTTTGGCAAGTGTCAGTTACTCAAGGATCCCTTCAGGGGCTTTAATTAAGCCTCAGTGAGCTTTAATTAAGCGGAGACTTTTTATTTACTTCATAAATCTTCGGCTATTTTGATAGTGACTACCTGAAATTCAGTTTGAAAAAAAAGTATTTCTCATTATGTATTTTTTATGTGGTTTATCTATTTGAAGAAGGACCTTATATTTTGTCACATCTTGAAAAGAGTTTGGTTGCATGTCACAAAAACACAGGTTTCATTTGAAAAGTATATCCTTATAGAAAAAATGTTTTTCAACCTATCCTCTTTTAAAGTTTAGTTTTAGGTATTCTCTTCCCCAGACTATTACCATTTCATATTTTTTTTTGCTTTGTCACACTGTACTCTCACCCAGGTATCTTTGACCTGATATCCCTAGTGTCCCTTTTTTTCCCCCAGTCATTTCATTGTCCGTCTTCGCTATTTTCATCTCTTCAACGTTTCTCTGTTTTATAGTTCCTTTGCCAACAAATTTTGCTTTTCTCTATTGCTTCTGTCATTCACTTACCAAATGAACCTCTTTTACTTCCCATTAACTGAAATCAGAGACCTGCCTCTACATGCCATAGATACTATCAGTGATGCTAAAAACAATAGAGAATATGTACTTAAAATACTTTGCATTTCTGCAGTTGTTAGCACTGTATGTTTCCTGCCTTCCTGGCCAGCTTTTAGCTTATTAATAGCAAACTCTGTCTTTCTCCACTTTTTCTGATTATTTTCTAGGACCATTGTAGACCTTTTCCCCTTTGTCCATAAAAGTTGTTTCTTACTATGAATCTTTGCACCTCTATGATTTACCAAGTCTCCATAAGCAGTGTCTTCCAAGTTTCTGATTGTAACGTAACTATATGCTGATGGCATCCATATTCTTTTGAAGTGCCCTGAGACCATGATTTGGGTACTAGTGTTTTACATGTGAAAAGGTCTCAGTGAAGAGTGGTGAGTGTAAAATGAGATAAGGATGAGAAGGAAGGTAAAAAGTGCATTATCAGATGTTACTATGATAAGCACCTGGAGAAAAATTCAGTGGGCTTTTTTTTTTTTCTTTTAATATTTTGAGAAAGAGAGAGTGCGAGCAGGGGAGGGGCGGAGACAGTGGGAGACACAATCCGAAGCAGGATCCAGGCTCTGGGCTGTCAGTACAGTAGTTGGATGTGGGACTCACACCTGTGAGATGTTAGATCTTGACCTGAGCTGAAGACTGAGCCACGCACGTGCCCCCTGTGGGCTACTTCTTAAGAGTCAGTAGGATGCATGATTCGGTCATATGGCCAGAGTTGCAACAAAGTAGGTGTGTTTGTCCACTGGTAGGGGACTTCTAAAGTCAGTGTCCCAGTACTTTTGGCCTCCTTGCAGTCAGAGAAGACTACACTGTCAAAATTTTCAGCCAAAATCACATAAGTGCTGGTAGCTATACGTTGGGCCAGTATTTATGGAAATAGAAGTGGAGGGGATGTGGATGGGTCAGAGGCAGGATCTTTGCTCTACTCAAAGCCAGTCATGTACTACATATCAAATCTATAGTGTATTTTTGCTGATTCTGTATAGTGGGTATTAATAACTTTAAAAAGAGAGTTTATTGAGTGAATCAACATTCTCTGTCAATTGATGAAGTCAGTAATCAGTGGCATCATCATCTTCTACCACCCATTCTAGGGCTCTTTACTCTCAGAAGCATACCTGCTGGTCTGGGTGGCTTTCTCAATGGGTAACCTAGATCTTTATCCCTGGGGATCTAAGCCCCCAATTATAATGTTATGTCAGGCCATCAGTGTTGCAACTGTAGAGTCAAGCACACACTCATGGAATCCACTGAATTTACCTCTCACTGCTCACATTGTGTGGCAGAAACACTCCATAATAATAATATTATTATTATTATATAGTTTATATTATAAGATTATTTATAATAAGTATATAAAGAGGTCATTTCTCTTGACTGGAAAGTAACTCCTTTCTTTACATACATGTCTACTTTTATAAGAGCTCCAAATGAGCATTAGCAGTAGTCACTTTAATTTTACTGGGCTGCATACTACATCCAGTGGTATGTGGTCCTATCTCATTTTCAGAAACCAGGAGCTTTAGATTTACAGAACCTAAAGTTAGACACATTTATAAATTTACATTCCACATTTTAACTCAAAATCCCCGTTGAACCTGTCAAATGTGGTGTAAGAGTAGCAGTCTCACATTTGTAAAACCACAGAAAATCAGGTTTGCTCTTACATTAAGGCAAGAGGATTTCTAAGTGATATGGGCTATTTAGTAGAAACTTACCAGAACATACTATTTAAACTCAGACATTTGAAAATACAGTTCATCAAAAATCAAAATCAAAACATGGAGGGCTCTTTTTTCCCCTCCACGTTATTAATTAGAAATCAAACCTAACATAAGCAAAACTGTATCAGAAAGAAACAGTTCACACAATTGAGGAAAGATTCCATGAAAACTACAGAGGAAGAGAGCTTTGGGCTGTTTGGGTGGTTGGAGCTTGTGTAGGGGGTTTTGCAGTATTTCTTTGGGTAATTCAACTAGAGTTTCCTTCAGATGCTCTGCTCAGTATTCAAGTCCTAGAAGGGTGGAGCCTCTTTTGTGTCATTTCGCGTATTTACCTTTCTGCAGATAGCAGGAGCAGTTCCTTATGTGGATAAATGTTGAGATAAAACCATAATTAAAAAAAAAGTGTTCCCTACATTTTATGCCTTGGCTGTCAAGCAAATGCACGTGTACATACCTGCTCATACACACTATTAAATAGATAATTCTAAAAAATGTTCATGGAGACTATGTAATGTCTTATTAGGACAGGATACAAAGTCACAGCCAGAGACACTTTTATGGGTTCACTGACCTCTGATGATGTAGCCTCCAGTTGGCCTCAGCCCTCCTGTGATTTCATCACAATGGCATGGAAAAGGGAGAGAAAAGGATATTATTTATAGTAATAATAATTATTATATTATGTATTTATCATATATAATAAATGCTTGGTATGTGTGTATCATGCATGTGTATCTAGCAAGCAAGGAAAAACCGGAAGTGGCCTCTTTATGAAACTGATATTTGTGACTCTCATGTTCCATTCCCCATTATCTTTATTCCTGTCTTCAAGTGGGCCTTCGGCTGAATCGAAACCTTTTCTACATTGAGCCAAAATCATCATTCCTGAGAGTTGTCTAAGATCAAATAATTCCATCAGCATCTCACATTCTACCAGTTTGCCTCATCTATGCTAGGTGGCACTATCAGCCTCTAAAGAAGAGCAAATATTATTGTGTGTTGGCTAAAATGTCCCTGCCCATTAGTCTGAAAACTTCTGTACATGAATAGAGATATTCTCAGTCACAGAAATTAAAAGCATTTATCCTGTGTGTGGTGTGAATAGGGGCAGTAGGAGGATAGCTCAATTCCCAGAGCAATTGGTTGGTTCTGAGACCAATATATTATGATTTTTCTAGAAAAGCACCATATGTGAAACATTTGTTCAAATAAAGTTACACCTAATATTATGGCACATAATTTTTCTTTAATCCCTTAGCCAAATGTTCAGTGGGCCATTTTACTTTATAAATCAGGTATAAAATTTGACTAATAAACCCTATGGTGTAAGCCTCTTAACTTATGTATTTTTTTTTCACTGAAGTGTAATTGTTAACAATGTGTGGAGTATCACAATGGAGTGTTAGAGTTTCAGAAAATTCCTAGACTGTTGCAAATAGAGACCTGAGAGGACAGGGTTATAAGATTATACGCATATTAAATGCATTTCTAGTGAGAAATAACCACTGTTGTATTGGCAGTGGAAGGAAGCAAAACATAATCTGTATTGGTAATAAGATAAAAAATCTTAAAAACAGGGAAACTGAAGGAGCAAAATTACTTGTATTCCAAAGACATATATCCCACCATACTGCCCTCCTCCTCAGTCCAAACCTACTTGTAAACAAGTTCTTCACATCCATTTAAGGCATCAAGATCACAAATGGCCTTTTATAATATGCAAAGGAGGCATAGCATAATTAAACAGTCATGTCTACATGTGAACATCTACATTTACCCCAGGAATGCCGTTTTAAAATATAAGTTTTAATGGGAAGGAACTCCTAGTGGTTTCATGTGGAGACTTCAAGAATAAGAGGAAATAGTGATGGGATTTACCTTGTTGTTGTTGTTAAGTTTATTTATTTTGAGAGAAAAAGAGAATCCAAGCAGCCTCCACACTGTCAGTGCAGAGCTCAGCATGGGGCTCAGACCCACAAACCATGAGACCATGACCTGAGTTGAAATCAAGAGGCGGCCTCTCAACTGACTGAGCCACCCAGGCACCCCTTACATGGTTTTAAAGGATCATTAAAACTAGATTCTGGGGGCACCTGAATTCTGGGGGCTTATTCGGTTATAATCTGACTCTTGGTTTCAGCTCAGTTCATGTTCTCACAGTTCATGAGATCCTGACCTGAGTCTGGCTCTGTGCTGACTGAGAGGAGCTTGCTTGGGATCTTCTCTCTGGTCTTCCCCTTCTCTCTCTCTCTCTCTCTCTCTCTCTCTCTCTCCCTCTCTCCCTCTCTCTCTCTCTCCCTCTCTCTCTCTCTCCTCTTCCTCTCCTCTTCCTCTCCTCTTCCTCTCCTCTTCCTCTCCTCTTCCTCTCCTCTCTTTCCTGTTCCTCTCTCTCTCCTTCCTCTCCTCTCTCTCTCCTTCCTCTCCTCTCTCTCTCCTTCCTCTCCTCTCTCCCCTCCCCCTACTCAAATAAATAAATAAAAAATAGATTCTGAAAAGTTAGGGAAATGAACACAGGCTGTGTTGGGAATCAAACTACATTTGGTTTGAAATGTACTTATGTTAAAACTTAATTGTGTTTGCTTCAGTGATGACTATTTTACTTATACTTACTATAGAAATTAGTTTAATGTTTAAGTTTATAAAAGGTGTTCGTTTCAATTCTCCAAATTCACAGGATTCATGACTTCTGAAAAGATAGGCCCATTGAATTCCGTCAGTCCCACTAAGGTTTTCACATAAATGCAATTAACCAAAGTGACGTTAATTGTTCCTTGTTTCAATTGTCTACAATTGCAAATGGCTAAGTGGCAAAAAGTAACTCTAAATTTACATATTGCTTAATACATGTAAGTGCTCAATACATCATTAATCATTGGCATTATTATTACCTCAGATAAGTTTAATATAGTAAAGAAAACATTTTGGGTCGTTTAGCAGTAATTCTTTGGTTTTTGTTTTTTGTTTTTCATTTTGTTAATGTTTATTTTTGACAGCGTGTGAGCAAGGGAAGGGAAGAAAGAGAGGAGGAGACAGAATCCAAAGCAGGGTCTAAGCACTGAGCTGTCAGCTCAGAGCCCAAACCGGATCTTGAACTCACAAATTGTGAGATCATGACCTGAGCCAAAGTCGGACACTTAACTGACTGAGCCACCCAGGCGCCCCTGAAATTCTTTTTTTGTTTTTAATGTTTTATTTTATTTTAGAGCACATGAGTAGAGGAGAGGGGCAGAGAGATAGACTCTTAAGCAGGCTCTACAATCTGCATGGAGCCAGGCAAGGGACTCGATCTCATAAACCTAGGATTGGGATCTGAGCCAAGGTTAAGAGTCAGACGTTAACTGACTGAGCTACCCAGGCTCCCCAGAAATTCTTTTAAGTTCTTACTAGAATTTTAAATGTAAATCATGGCTTTCTAAATTGGGACATCTTTCTGACCAAGCTGGCTGCTTACCACATGTAAATTTGTTGTATTTACATCAGCCTCAATCTAGAAGATGAATTCTAGTTCTCCATGATGAGACCAAATAGTATGTATTACTTCCCCCTCCCCAAATAAGAAAAGACTTTTTAGTGTGCCAAGTTAACATGTCTGGAGGCAGGTTGAGAAGCTGGTGTAGCTGGGGTCTAATGTCAAATATTAAAAGGAAGCAGCTATTGGTTTTGTGTTTAGTGTTCCAAAATGCAAATAATTACACCACATTGATGGCTTCTAAAATTTACCATGATGGAGTTGGATGAATTGTCATTTGTAGAGCAACACTGTTATAGAATTATCTGAGGTTTAATCCTGGTTTTCACAGTCTACTTAAGTAAAATAGTAGATTTATTTTCAGTAATAATTATCATGTTTAAATCCATAGACATTTTCAATTTAGCCTTCTGTCTCATTAATCTTTTGCCCAATTTTATGTACATAATATGCTTCCAACAAAATAAGCTTGAAGAGTGCACTCTATTAGTCATCTTAAACAGTCTTATATTAAGCAATTTACCAAATTTACTAATACATTCTATTTCCTCTTGAAAATAATTATTATATAAATTTTAACAGCTTTATTGAGGAATAGCTAATATATAAAGAACTATATATATTTAATATGTACAATTTGATGAGTTTGGGCATATGCAAATACCCACAATACCATTGCCACAATAAAAGGTAACCGTCTAGATGAAGTTTTGTTGATTTTCACTATACTGCCAAGTGTACCACTGATCAAATAAGGAAATTTATTTTATTTAGGTTATTGCAATAAGAGGAAAATCCCAGAGAGAATTAAGTTGTAACTGGGTAAATTGGATTTTTTTTTTTTTTTTTTTTTTTTGTGATCATGGGAAGTCTCAAACTGCTGGATAGGACATGTTTGTGTACCTGGCTAGTTTCACAGGGACAAATAGTTCAGCTCATCTTTCATGAGATAAAAAAATGGAGGTGGTGGTCCTGTGTGTCTGGCTTGTCAGCATGTTCAGATGAAAGGGAAATATCTGTGTGGCCATGTCACAGGTAAATGAGTTTTCCCTGAGTCTTAGAGTAGTCATGAGGAGGAATGGACATCCCATTTCACTGAAATTATTTGGGGCAGGTTTCTTTTTGGTTGAAATCTGTTTCTCAGAACACAGAAGGATGGAGGGACTTGCTGGATCTTATATCAGGTAACATGTGGCTTTTGTCACCACTGTAATCTTTGTTATTTCCTTCCTTCTACCTGCTTAGTATTGTTTGCTCTTATTTTTCAGTTAAAGGGAAAGGTTAGGTTATTGATTTAAATTCTTTTTAAAATACTTATTCGCAGTTATACACTTTGTATAAGCACGGCTTTAGTTATGTATCATAAGTTTTGGTATGTCATCTCAAAGTTCAAAATAGCCATTTCTTTTGTTCATGATGATTATCATTCATCACTGAAAAATTCAAGCAGTCATAAACCTCCTGAGTAGGGTTAATGTGGGCCTAACAATCTCTCACAAACTCCAAAGCCAGTTGAACCTATTGAGGCATAATAAAAAACATCAGGTGATTTACAGTCCTGGAGATCAGACCTCTTAAAAGAGGGATACATGAAATGGAAGAGACAAATATTCATGTAAAAGTTGTGGTGGTGCGCCTGGGTGGTAGGGTGGGTAGGTAGGTAGGTAGTAGGATCCTACTCTTGAATTCCGCTCAAGTAATGATCTCACATTTCGTGGAATAGAGCCCTCCACTGGGCTGTGTGCTGACAGTGTGGAGACTTGTTGGGATTTTTTCTCTCCCTCTCTCTCTGCCCCTCCCCTGATCATTCTTACTCTCTCTCAAAATAAATATTAAAAAATAATCTTAAAAGTTATGGTAAAGAGTCAGGAGATGAATCCTGAGACTCTTCATTCCAGCAAATTCCAAGAGGATGGTGAATGAAAATCTTCCTACTGTGCTAATTCCTCATGAAATGTGACACGTTTTTAAAGATAAGGCATTGGGGTGCCTGAGTGGCTCAGTCTGTTAAGCATTCAACTTCAGCTTAGGTCATGATCTCAGTTTGTGGGTTCCAGCCTGATGTCAGGCTCTGTGCTGACAGCTCGGAGCCTGGAGCCTTTTTCAGATTCTGTGTCTCCTTCTCTCCCTGCCCCTCCCCTGTTTGTGCTCTATCTCCCAAAAATAAATAAATATTTTAAAAAATTAAAGAAAACAAATAAGGTGTCCATGCTCTTGGTGATGTTGTCCACAGTACTGATTACCTTTTGTACAGAGACAGGCATGACCCAAGTGTTTCTCTAGACATACTTTATGGTCCAGACATTGGCTTACTTGTTCAGGGAGAAATCCAGCCTGCGTTTGGTCTGATGCACTGATGAGTCCTTTGAATAATATGTCAGTTTCTTAGCCTTGTACTCTTAGTATTTCTTTGGATTCTGAGGGAAACTAGATATGCATCAGTGGAGAGTTCTGATAAGGATCTTGGTGCTCAGGTCGTAGTTCTTGGGGCTAAATTGGAAACGTCAGTTTGGAGGCTTGGAGCTGATATTGAAGAAAATGGAACAATTAAAAATTTCATAACAGAAGTTTCCATTCATGTCCTGTTAACATGTCAGACAAACACTTATTGAGTCTATACAAATATATTGCCATGAGTGTAAAATAACCCAGTAAAAGTATCCAAATTCTGGAGGGTACAACAAAGACAAAAATACAAGTATTTTATTTCTGTTTGTAAAACCATAGTCTCCTAAATTGTTTTTGAGTTATATATAGCTTAAAAGAAGAGAAAGTGGTTCCATATATCCAGAAAATAGAATATTATCATATTAGCAATACTCCAAACATAACTTAGTCATTTGGTCCTATGTATTTAATTCTTATTCTGTTTGATCTTGGTTTAGCAATCTCATGACCACATTTGCTTCTCTACTAGAAATATGGAAAAATTTATTCTATTATGTGATCTTCAACTTATTTATGGAATGCCTTCAGGAATCTCTACCCAAAACTACTTTACTGGATAGTAATTTTCAAAGGGTCTCTGAGTCCCTTTTTATTAAAGAACTTTGTGGTAGCTGATTTGCAAGTACTTTCAGGGAAGCATCAGAGTAAAACAACTGTCTGTAGATGAAAAAGATCTAAAATCACTGTGGTTGACTTACGATAAATTTCAAAAGTGACAGACCTGATGAGATTTTATTGTAGGAATAATGTAACTGACAAGAAAATTTTCTTGTTTTTGTGACATGCAAAGCAAACTGAAGTCAGTCAAAAAGAGTTTTATATAAAATATCTATAAACAAAATGAAAGTCTCTATTTTCAAAGAACAGGATATTACACCTAATTTATGAAAAAAGTTGAACATAATCTCCTTACAGAGAAAAAAATACCTGATGTATAATAACCCAGAGATCTACTGTATCATAATAGACCAAGAATATATTAAGATTATCAAGTAAAAAGAGTAAGCCTGAGGAAGATACTAAGTAACTGTGTATTAATTTCATAAGTGATGTGAATCTCCAAGTGAAAACCACTAGAATATTCTGGATTCAATTTAATAAGTAAAATTGTGACCAAATCAATATTTTAATAGCAACAGGAATTATGATCAATCATCCTAAACTC
The DNA here is from genome assembly GCF_018350195.1 of Panthera tigris. NCBI lineage: Eukaryota > Metazoa > Chordata > Mammalia > Carnivora > Felidae > Panthera > Panthera tigris. The sequence goes on from NC_056660.1 coordinate 60,394,614, forward strand.
TCATGGCCTAATATCAGGAAAATTAATACCAGGACAGTGATAAACAAATAGAAACAGTGCAGTGACAAAGCTATGGAAATCTCATAGGATTTCTGCAATATTTACTACATTAATAACATCTTACTCAAATTTAACCCTGTGAAGGGTTATTTGCTCTTCTGAGTCGATAGCACTTTCACTCTAACTCATATCAAATCACCTAATTATTTCTACCATCTCTCTTTATACAAGGTGAAAGAATAAATCCTTTGTGATATTCCCAGGAGCCCCCTTCACATGATAATTGCTTTTCCATCCCTTCTCTTTAAATTTGCATGTGTCTTTAGGTCTGAAATCAGATGCTTGTAGTTGGCATATAGATGGGTCTTATTTTTAAAATCCATTCTGTAATCCTATGTCTTTTGATTAGAGCATTTATTTACTCCATTTACATTCAAAGTAATTATTGATAGGTATATAATTATTGCCATTTTGTTACTTATTTATGGTGGTTTTGTAATTCTTCTCTGTTCCTCTATTTTACTCGATTCTCACAGTTTGCTGGCTTTCTTTTGTGATGTACTTGGATTGCTTTCTCTTTCCCAGTAATTTTTATATAACATGTTATGTATATAGCAGTCTATATCAGGTTGATGGTTGCTTAAGTTTACACATATTCTTTTTTTAAATTTTTTGAAATTTTATTTATTTTGAGACAGAGACAGTCTTAATTTGAGAGAGACAGTGCGAGTGGGGGGAGAGAGAGAGGAGACAGAATCCCAAGCATCAGCGCTGCCCTGAAGTGGGGCTTGAACTCACGATACTGTAGATCAAGATCATGACTGGAGTGCACACCAGGAGTCAGACACTTAACCGACTGTGAGCCATCCAGGTGCCCCAAGTTTGAACCCATTCTTCACTCCTTTACCCCCATCATGTTTCAGGAATGTGATGTCCTACTTTATATCCTTTTATTTTGTGAATCCCTTGACTGATTTTTATAGATATATTTAATTTTACTGCTTTTATGCTTCCTATTTTCTTGCTCCTATTTATGGTCTTTCCTTTCCACTCAAAAAGTCCCCTTTAACATTTCCTGTAAGGCTGGTTTATTTGTCATGAATTCCTTTAGCTTTTGTATGTCTGGAAGCTTCTTTATTTCTCCTTCCATTCTGAATAGTAGCCTTACTGGATAGAGTATTCTTGGTTGCAGTTGGTTTTGTTTTGTTTTGTTTTTTTTCTTTTTCAGCATTTTCAGTATATCATGCCACTCCCTTCTGGCCTGCAAAGTTTCTGCCGAGAAAATCGACAGTGTTAAGGGGTTTCCCTTGTAACAGTTTTATTTTCTCTCGCCGCTTTTATCACTGTCTTTCACTACTTTCTGCCATTTTAATTATAGTGTGTCATGTTGTGAACCTCTTTGGGCTGATTTTATTGGGGGATCTCTGTGCCTTCTGGATTTGGATTTCTGTTTCTTTTTCCACATTCAAGAAATTTTCACCTATTATTTCTCCAAATACACTTTTTGCCTCCTTTTCTCTCTCTTCTGGGTTCCTTATTAGGCAAATGTTATTAGGTTTGATGGTGTCCCTCAGTTTCCTAGGTCAATTTTTATTTATTATTATTTTTTCTCTCTCCTGTTCAGCTTGACTACTTTCCATTACTCTGTCCTCTAAGTTGCTGATCTGTTCTTCTGCTTCCTCTAGTCTAGTGTTTACTCCATGAGGTATATTTTTTCTTTCATTTCCTGAGTTCTTCATCTCTGATTGGTTCTTTTTCTGTATTTTCAGTCTCTTTGTTGAGGGTCTCACTGAATCCCTTTACTCTTTTTCTCAAGTCCAGTGAGTGTCTTTATGACCATTGCTTTAAATTCTCTATTGGGCATATTACTTATGTCCCTTTCATTTAGGTTTCTTGATGTGATTTTGTCCTGTTCTTTCATTTGGAATATATTCCTTTCACATTTTGTGTAACTGTGTGTCTATTTGATGTGTTAGGAAAGCCAGCTATGTCTCCTGCTCTTGAAAGTACTGGCCTTATGAAGAAGAGGTCCTCTAGTACCCTGCAGGACAGTGTCCCCATTCACCAGAACCTGGAGCTACAAGTGTCCCATGTGTGTTGCCTGTGCCCTGCTCTTGTGGCTGAGCTCATATGCCTTCAGTCCAGTCACCTGCAATGGCTCTTCTTGACTTGTGAGCAAAGTTTGGTCCCATTGTTGTTAGTGAGCCAGTCTTGGGATGCTTTAGGCTTGAGTTGGGTCTGGCCAGGTGTTTGCCAGAGCTTCAGTGGCATTGAAATGCAGGGTGCTTTTTCCCTGTTGCCCCTGAGGAGCTTTTGTTGGTGGGTGGGGCCTGCAGTCAGATCATATTTCTGCCCCCACCCAGCCCGCTGTTGAGCCCACTGTTGTAGGACTGTTGTGTGTGGTTATCTTCCCCTCTCCCCAGGGCAGGAGTTACTTTGGAGTGGTGCTGGCACCTGCACATGGCCAGGTTTGTGGCACTGCTTTGGATGGACTCCAGCCTCTGCTTACTGGAGGGGCTGGGTCTGAAAGAGAACTTTAGGTTGGTCCTGAGGTGTTACCAAGGTTTGTGCAGGTGTGTTGTGGGAGGGGACCTGCAACTGCCTGGGAAAAGGCCTGCTGGGTCGAGAGGGGCAGCTCTGCAGAAGAACACAGGTAGGAATGAGAAAAGTTTACTCACTTCTGCTGTGGGAGGAGACCTGAAGCTGAGGCCTGGCCACAAGGGGTATGTCTGCAGAAGACTGGAGTGGGTGTCCTATGAGCAACTTAGGTGGAAAGTGTTGGTACTGTGCTGGTTAGTCAGGTGTCTGTGTGTCTAGTCTGGGGGTTAGGGGAGGGAAATGGTGCCCACCAGCAATTTTTTTCCCAGAGAATTCTCCTAAAGATCCCTGCCCCTCCGCACACACGTGGAGATTAAGTGAATCTCCTTCTCTTATACCCCAGGTGCTTTTCAAACTGCTGCTTCTAGGGTATATTTCAGTGGGACTGTTTGTTGTGCTGTCGCTTTAAGGGTGGGGACTCTATTTCCTACTGCTTTCTTCCTTCTGCCAGAGCCCTGCCTGCTGACTATTAAAGTTCTACCTTATTAAGCCCTGCAGATTGTAATAAGTGGAGAGATTAGGCCCCTGTGGTTATCAAAGCTAAATGTTATGGGGATCTGTCTTCCTGTGAAGGCTTCTCTGTGCCTGGGGTGCCTGGTGTGGGGGTTCCTTTCTCTCCCCTCTTTGAGCCCACAGCATCTCTCCCTCCTTCCTGCAGACAGTTCTTTGGGTCCGTTTAGCTCCTGACCCTGTCTCCACCCTTTTTACCCTCTTCCTGTAGCCTCTTCTCTGCATTTAGCTTTGGAGAGTCTATTCTTACAGTCTCCTGGTCATTATTTGGGTTATTTACACTGTAATGGGTGTTGTCTAATTTTATCTATGGGACAATGTGTGCTTAGTATCTTCCTACTCAGTCATCTCCCTGTTTTTTTTTTTTCCTTTTTTTTTTTTAAACAGAGAAAACCAAATTTATTTTTGCATAATTGCAGTATTTAAAACTACATGTATTTAAAAAAAACCCTCACATTTTGGCTAGCTTTGAATATGACAAATAAAATTCCCTTTCTGTGAGCTTTCTACAACTTTCTGTATCCATTCAGGTTTTGTCCTATTTCTCATTCTGAAAACAAGCATTTTACTCTAGGACAAAACTACTCTTTTTTTCCTTAATAAAACACAACCAGCATATCTTATTACATACACAGTTGATTTTTGCCACTGTTAGTCCTAGTAGAGTCTTATTTATATATATTAATTGTGCCTAACCACAGTAACTTCATCTTCATAAAACTAGGATGTGGATCACTTCAGTTGTTCACAGTAAATCAGCATTTTGTACAGACTTGCAGTACTTATGAACATATCACAACTTTTTATAGCCATATGCTTCCTTAGAGTACAGTTTCTTAAATATAGCAAAGATAAACACATTAACATACCCAAACATGTACACACCTCCTTGTACCCTCTAGAAATAAGAACAAGTGCAAGAAACTTAATGTTATGCTTATTCATTAATATTTCAGTAGTCTGTTGTAGAAATTATGTACTTAATATGCATTTAGAAAAATCCAATATTTTTAGTTATTTAAAGATCTTTGAAACAAGCTGACATGCTAGAAAATAATTACTGTTGGAATAAAGTTTGTCACAATAGTAATTTAAACATAAGCTTACATCTTTTATAATCTCAAACATTGAGTAGGTATAATGTAGCTATTCAGTCAGCAAACCTGAAAATTTAGGAAGAATATATACATAGGTAGAATAAAAAAATATGCTTATATTCCACATAATACTGGCAACTCAGAAAACATAGCTATTTTTATTTGTCCAATACTGTAAACTAATCTTGTTTGCCAAAGATTTGTGTAAATTATGGAATTCTTAAACCTTTTAGATCGGTTTCTGTGAGTATTTTTGTTTTGATGCATTGAAAGTATTAGAAGATTGATTACCTTATCTGGGAATTTTAGGAATATTCAATTTATATAATCACTATATATCTCACTTTTCTGCCAGATAAAATCTGCTGACCACTCCAAAATATCCATTTGGTTCTTCTTTATAATTTCTGTCTCTTTATTGATTTTCTTTATTTGTTAAGACACTATTATCATGCTTTCCTTTGATTTGATGTCTTAAATCCAGGATTTGGTCCTGCTCACAAGTGGTTTCACAAGCCTGCCTTGTTTTCTGTGTATGATGCTGTATCTAGCTACTTAAGATACTGATTCCTACCTGTCACTCCAGTTCTTGTGTTGCTGTTACTTGTTAAGGCCTTGAGTGGGCTATTCTAGTGAAGACTGTTTTCCCTTTAGTGTTAAATCTCTGATGTCATTCACAGAGGATACAGCCTTGTGCTTTTCCCAATCATCCTTGGATGACAGGTTTTAGAATCCAGACCTCTTTTCCTGGTCTCTCTGGTAAGCCACCTGCCTCTGTTGTTATCACACTTAAATTTTAGGTTCTACTGTTTGTCAGCTGATTGCTGTATTCTCAAAAATTCTCTGTGTCACAAATTACTTCACTATCTGACCTAATTAAGCTTCAGCTCCTTTGAAAGGGTACTTTTTTTAGGCAAGTGTTTGAGGCTTTTTCCTGACCCAAAACTCTTCATCTCTCTCTTTCCCTGGGTCTCCTCTAGTAAACTAGCCTATAGTTTAGGTATTACTCTTAATTATTTACCACCAAAATCACCATCATTTTAATAGTGCCCTAGGATTTGAATTTCCCAGCACTGTCTCAAATAGTCAGTTGCCTGGGGAGAACTTTAGAGTTCTCTGTTTTAGTGGAATGCCTCTCTTCCTGCGCACAATCACAGATCCCTTGCTCTGGAGCCAGGAGTGGGGGCAGTGACTGCCACTTTTTATGAGCAGGGCAATGGATTGCAGATAATAGCCTCTGTTTTACTCAGCTAGCCTTCTCAGCATGGAACTCCTACCTCACAAACACTTGGGTCCTGATACTCTCAGTCTGCCATGCCTGGGGTCAGGCTTCCACCCTTTTACCCTGGGTTGGGTGGAGGGAGGAAGACTAATCTCTCAATAGCAGTTGGTTGATGTATGGGGATAATTAAGAAAGCGCCTCTAAGACTTATCCATTGCCTGATCATTCTTCTCAAATTCTATTTTTCTGTGCATAAAGTACTACTTGTGAAACCTTCTTCAGTTCTTAATAGTATAGTTTTGTAATGATGGGCATTAAATGGTGACAAAATCTATAGTATTTCTCATGGCTCCATTTTGCAAGCTTCCCTTTTATCTTTTTTTTCCTAGTATTTTGATTCATCTGTATATGACTTATAAGGTGACTTCGTTCTCAACAGTTGGTTCCTAATCATTAATTCTTGTTTCATTGTCTCCAAAGCCATGAAAAAAAAAATACTATGTGTAAATAACAACAACAAAACCTTAATAACAAATGTCTACCAGCAGAATTCATAGATGTATTGTTCAATATTAGCATAGGACTGCTGCTTACTCATGAAAACGATTAAGTCACAGCTAAAATCTGAATTTATAAATATCACAAATCTAAAATCCTAAATATGTTGAATAAAAAGACATGTTGAACAAAAATTCATATAGTATGATTCCATTTGGATAAAGAGTTAATTGTATCTGATTAAGAAAGAAAAGATGTACAAACAAGCAAAATTTCAGGATAAAAAGCACTTCTTAGGGGAAATGGAGAGTCATAAACTAAAGATGTGCACACAGGATTACAAGGGTTTGGTGTGATTCTATCTCTTAATAAGAGTAGGCATATTTTCATCTTAGTTATAAACCACACATAAATATTGCATGTATTTTATTTTATTTTATTTTATTTTTTTAATTTTTTTTAAATATTTATTTATTTTTGAGACAGAGACAGAGCATGAGCAGGGAAGGGACAGAGAGAGAGGGAAACACAGAATGTGAAGCAGGCTCCAGGCTCTGAGCTGTCAGCACAGAGCCTGACGTGGGGCTCGAACTCACGGACTGTGAGATCATGACCTGAGCCAAAGTCAGATGCTTAACCGACTGAGCCACCCAGGCGCCCCTATTGCATGTATTTTACATTTCATTCATTTTATAATAAAATAATATGCTATATAATACCTTTCAGGGGAGAACTGTTTGGTAATATCAGGAGCTAATAGGAATTTGGAGACATGTAAACACTTAGGCACTTTTAAAATGAAAGTAAATTAGTTCAGTGTTGACCATAATTAGAAATTTTAGTAAAGGTGAAAATGTTCAGTTACTTGACTGAGTCTTCTTTCTTACATTTATGGAACTATTCATATGGATTACTCCAAACACTATTGTGTTATTTCTTCAACAAGTTTTCAGGGAAACCATATTTATTAATATATTAAGGTATAGCAGGGCTTCTGTCAATGCTCTGACTCCATCTCTAGCTGGAGTGAATTCTTATTAAGTTGACTTCTGGGGCTCAAAAGTCTGACTAGATGGCTCAGTCAGTTAAGTGTCTGACTCTTGATTTCAATTTAGGTCATGACTTCACGGTTAGTGAGATGAGGCCCTATATTGGGCTCTGCTCTGACAGTGAGGAGCCTGCTTGAGATTCTCTCTCTCCCTCTCTCTCATGCCCCTCCCAGCTCACATATACTCACACATTCTCTCAAATATAAATAAACTTAAAAAGTTGACTTTTGATCAAGATTTCTCTGTATCCTTTACTTCTTCCTTTTCTTCAGCCAACTTATTTCCTGCTTTAGACTTAATGCCCTATGTAAGCAAGATCTTTTATGTGACACTACTAATCCTTCAATAGATGGTGATATATTGTTAGAGTAAAATACAATATCAGAGGCCTATACGGCTTTGTGACATGCATTTGGAAAGACTTTTTTTTAATTAACGAGAGTAGAGAAATTGTATTTTCATCTTTGAAATTTTGTTTGGAAACTTTAGAAGCATACTATTGTTCTGTAGATGTTTCTCTTTTCTATTGGGTCAGATGTCAGTTATTAAAGATCTTATTAAATGATATATTACATGTCAAAGCCAAACTGTGTTGTGAACAGATATATTAGGAAATCATACTAAAATATGAATCTCAAAGGTGTTTATGAGGTTGGCAGACACAAATATATGCCAAGACAACTAACGGCCAGCTACTCTGTTTGGAACTTGCTTCTGGAAGTTAACACCACACTCAGTACCCAAATCATGTGATAAGAAAAATGAACTAGACATTTCAAATGGTATGATTCTTATTTTAGCTCATTTCTAAAATGTGAGAACCTTTAAATATATAGGCAAAGAATTGGGTTTTGACAAGAATTTTATATGTAAAATTATCTGGTTGTTTTTCATAGAATAGAGTAGGAGAATTTTGGATTACAAATGAACAAATTAGTGCCTAAGAAGACATTTGGAGGGTCATACTTAAGAGAAAAATGGAAACAGTTATCCAAATAATGAAAAACAAATGGTTTCTTCTTAAAAACCAGGAATTTACCAAGAGTCTATCTGCATTGATTAAAGTCACTGGATAAATGTTCAACTGCCCATTTTACTTTGTATAGACAGAACCTACGAATAGGTCATGTCATCTGGGTGAGGGGAATTGAATTTGACAGAGGACAGGGAATGGGGTCACTATATAGTAAATTGCCTCTTCAAGTGCAATTATCTATTCATGACATAAATCCAATACAATTCTACCCATCTTTGGTTTTATTCTATATACCTCTTTTTTCTTCTTTGCCTTGTTGATAACTAGTATTTTATTTGCTTATACCAAAATCTCTTTTGACTCAGTTCCAGTAGATGTTTTCATTGAAAACTGACAGGCTTTCTCTAGTACATGCTGAATGGCTAAAGAAACATTATTATGTACTATTGACCTTTATCCATGAAACTTTTTCTTGGTGAAAATGAAGAGTATATTGTAGTAAATATGTATATACTTAAAATTTGGTATTGATATTTTTAATTACTTTAAATTTTATTCTTAGTAGCCACTTGAAGTATCTCTAAAACAAGTAGAAAAAAAAGCTCAACATTTTCAACTTCCTTTAGATTATAGTCAACCCTGTCTCCTATCCAATAACAAACACTCAACAATACAGCCATTACTGCACTTGTAGAGAAACTGTGTTTCAATATAACCATACATATGCTGAATTATGATTTCTTGGTTTTCCAGCTTTATTGATAAATAATACATAACTTTATTGATTATATCAGTTTATTGCTATAACTATATTGTGTAATGTATAGTACTTAAAATAACTAATCTTTAACATTTGTGTTAGTAGTTATTTTTTAATGGTAAAAATTATCCCTGTGGAGTAAAATGTTATATAATTCATCAGGAACATTGCTATTACATTATTTTTAATTGTATATACAAATATAGGACTTACTGAAAGTGAAACTTTTATGTACCACTTAGTATCTGTTCTGGGGAAGACATATTTTGAATGATTTATCCAGGTTGCTTAAACTGCACAATTGTACGTTTGTGTAAAGAAATACTAAAGGCAAGTTGAAAATAATGTCAGACTATTTCTGGTTATGTGATGTTATAAGCATATAAGCTGTTTCCTGTGCCAGACTTACACAAATGATTTTTATCTCCGAGCATTAAAAATAATCATGAATGAGTTGGAGACACCAAAATTATTGTAATATCCTATTGAGACTGATGGAATTAAAAAAAAAAAAAAACAACAGAAACTTCCAAAGTACTTTAAATATCATGAGAGCAGATATCAGTGTTCCACCATGATTAATTCTGATGCCTTTACCTTTTTCACGTACTGTACTTGTTTCTTGGGTGCACTTTGATTCTCAAGCATCAGCGTCTGCCTCTCTATCAGGAATCTGTCCTAGTCCCCTAGATTACATTGTGCAACCAGTGTACTGAGAGGCTTAAGTGCCAGGGAATTCATGCTCCCCAACAAAAAAACCCTTAAACAATGATTGATAGGGTGTAAATATTCTAGCTTCCTTGCTTCTGATTAGTACAATTTATGTAGGATCTACATTGTCACCAAAATTCCAATGTAGCACTGAATCACGGTAACCTTTTGTGGATTTGCTTGCTATTGCATATTTGCTTGAGGTCCTTAGCTTCTAAATTTCAATCCCCCACTCTCATAGTACTCCAGCCTTCTCCTGGAACATTTTCTGTGCACCTGCCACATAAATTTGTATTTCAGCATTTGTTTCTTAGGAACCCAAACTGAGACAGCTGGTTCTGGAAATGCTCTTAACTAGCAGACTCTCAGGATGGGATTCTGGGGTTGGATCCCTTTCTGGCCAGATTAAAACAGGGGCCATATTGTTCACAGTAAGTTATTTAGCCCTGCTATGTTGTAGCATTATACTATATTACAAAGGTATGCTTCATTGCTAAGGTAATTTGGATATGATTCAGTTTGAAGGGGATCTGCTACCTTGTGAAAAATTGCTAGCATTGGATAAATGTGAAAACATAGTAATTATAAAGGTGATGGAGTTCGTTGTTTTTTGCTAAGTTTGATTGGTGCCCAGAATAAGGAAAACTAAACAAGTCAGGTTATTACCAACTCAGGGCGTAATGAGCATATCAAAATGTCTTGGTGAAAACATTTCAAAAGATCTTTATCATAAGGCTAGAAAACTAGAGAGAAAGCTAACTCTGAAGCTTTAGAAAATTACCTGTGTCTAAATTAGGGCTCTGTAGACCAAGGGAGATTTTTAAGAGATGTTCTAAACCTGGGCTCCCTGTCAGTAGAGGAAATACAATTCTGGAAAAGCTGAGACCCAACGGCAGCGTTTAACCACTAGAGGCACAACAGATGTAATTAACATAAAAGACTTGAGATCAGATGGAAATCGTGGGACATGACCCATAGAGAGTTGTAACCTTGGCCAATTGATTATAGTGTTCCTTGGGAAAATATGGATTGACAGCCAAAAATATCAGTTGATACATTTGATTTTAAAAAGTGGATGATTAGAAGGCTGATAGCTGCTCCAGTGGAAAATCACAATCTCATACATTACCGTGTCTGAGACATTTCTCAGACCAGACAATCAATTGTAGAGGCTAATATCCCTTGAAGGATCATGGTATGAAACAAAGTGTATGTAACAGTAATCTCCCTGGTCCTTACCCCAAAGGATCCATGACCATTCATCTAAGAAATTGTATACCAGGGGGAGGGGAAGAGAAAAACCAAGATTTTTCAAGAGATTTTTAACATTGTATCCAAGTTAACATTTTGCAAGGAGGTCAGTACAAGCCAGAGAGTAAATGGAGGGATGGCCAAAGTGTGTCTTTCAGTGGTTACTATGTGTGAGGTACCTATTTCTTGGTCCCTGAGCTTGTATTTAAAACGGATACACTTAGCATCTGGAAAAACAATTGTTTCCTTGAACCCTAGAGTAAGGCCTCTTGAAATTTCTCCTCTGCTCAAGATTGCAAATTAAAAGCATGCCATATACTGAGTAAAAAGTCAGAGATTACTGCCCCTTTCAGAGCTGGAAAGGATAAAGAGTTGGTTGTCCCTGTCATGTCCCCATTTATTTACAGTTTAGCTCCCTGGGAGGGAGAGGGAGGGTGGGAGGGGGGAGGCAGTTCATGATAGGTGATGGTACACCACTACAAACTTAAAAGGTTTAACCATTTTTTGTACTTGATGTGGTATCTTTACTAGAAGACATTAATACAACTTCTTTGGCACGTTGGATGTTGTATGTGTCTGGCATATGTGTTCTTTTCAAAATGCATTAGGACAAAAATGATTCATGTATAATGGACAGTACTTCACATGGAAGGTCTCTGTCCATGGTTGTACTTACTCATCTGCCCTTTGCTACAATGTATCCCAGAGGGACCTAAAAATCTGGACATTCCACAGAAGTCCATTGGTGATACTATGTTAATTGGACCTGAAGAACAGAAAGTGGTAATTACTGCAGATCCTCTTGAAAGATATATAAAGTCTAAAGGATGGAAAATACACTCTGTGAAAATTTAGGGGCCTTCTATATTGTAGAAAATTAGGATTACAATGGGAAGGAGCTTGACAAAAAGTATTCTCCAAGTTGAAATAAGTTTTTATGTACTGCAATTACTATCACCACCGCTCTGTGCTTGGTAGGCCAGATTGGATTTTTGGCTTATTTGGTAATATTACTCTGAATACTTATTGAGTAATTTCAAAGGCTGTCTATTGTGAGAGAGTACGATCACACTTTCTCTTTTGTTGTGCAACCTAACACATGTAGTGGTGCTACTAGACAGATTGGTGGTAGATAGCATGCCATTTGGAAACTTCAAAAGCCTTAATAGGGAATTACAGTATAGACATGTAGGATTTAAGATCAAGGTCATGCTCTCTATTACAAGGACTATATATCATTTGCAAAGTTTGAGTAAGCATGGAAGCTATTAGTGTGTAAAAATAACACATACCTAGGATAGAGATTTTGTCCTTTGCATACAGGGCCAAAGGACAAAAAAAAAGTTATGTGAATAGGTAGCCAAAGCTCCAGGTTAAATACATTTGTTAGACTTAGTTAATGATGTTGCATCAGCTTACAGTTATGTCCTAATAGAGGTTCCTTAGGATCCACTGGTGGAAGAAAAATAAAGTTCTGGTTTGAGGAGAGCTTAGCTTAGCTCAGTATGTTTTTATCAGCTGAAAATGACTAGTACCAGAAAGCAGCAATACCAAGTGTAGAGGTCTCTGGGGTATGGGGGAAGTGGAAGTCTTCCCAATGGCAGACCTTTGGAGATGTGCCTAGCCACTGTATGTAAAAAGATAAAGTGCTTTAGGTAAGAGTATCTGAACTCCTATTCGGTGACTAACGGCTTAGCTTGGTGGTTGGGGGTCTGAAAGGAAAAGTACTGGAAGAATGGGATAAAGGAGGTCTGGAGAAAAGACATGTGGATGCAGCAGTAGGAATGGGACAAAAGTGTGAGCAATGTTGAATCTCAGGTTAATGCAGGACTTGGATTATCCACTAAATACATAGGGGCAGAAATATCACATAGATATCAGCCAGCCTCTTTTCTCAGTAACTGAGCAATGGGCTCCAAAATAAGTGGTCATAGGGCTATGCATGGGCCCAACAACATAGTCTCCTCCTTACCAACATCACTGCCATTATGGAAAATCCAAATTGTGAATTGTAATATCCGACCCAGTATCTCAATGTGAGCTTTAAAGACATTCACCAGGAATTATCACATTGATTACATTAGAGCTATTTAAGCTTTTAAAGGGTGGTAATTCATTGTGAACAGGACCAACTTGTATCTTGTGTAAAGATTTGCTTTTCCCACCACAGTGCCTTATGATAGCACTAGTATCCAAGGGATAAGAGTATCTGATTTACTATCATGGGATCCCATATAACATTTTCCCTGCATAGTCCAAGAGATGTATTTTTCATAGAGGAGTATGATAGCATGATCATGAGACTTATTGGTCACACCTTGTGGTGAATCACTAGTCCTGACTTTATGATAGAATATTGGAAATACTTAAGGGCAATACTGAAGTATCCATGAGACTAAGATACCGTTCTTCAAGGCACAACACATGCCAGGGTTCAATGGCCATTATGTGGTTCTATGTGTATGAGAAAAGGAATAAAATTGTCTGGAGACCCAGCGTTGGATGTTAAGAGCATCTCCCTTCATCTTCAAGCCATGAGGGTTAATTGGAAAATGTGTGCTTCCTGTCTCCACAAGCTAAAATTTGGTATGTCTAGAGGTCCAGGAAAACACCAGGGGACAGATTAAGACTTCTATTGAAAATAGATGTATTGCTGCCTCATGGTTATTTTTAGATACTCATTACAGTAAGCAAGTAGGCAAGTAAAGGAATACTTACGATCATAGGAGAAGATAGGATATTAGATACTTAGTGCGGGTAGGAAGTGACACTGTCAGTGATACTGTTTATGGACAATACAAGCAGATTTCTGTTTGAAGTCTTGTCCATATATGTTAAGTCTGGAAACCAAGGGAATCCACTGAGCACCTCTGTATGCTCCCAAGTATGATTTAAGTGAAAATAGACAACTAACAGACAAGTGAATGGTAATCAGGCTTGGGGCTGTCAGCAGTGCGGGTTACTAAGAAAAGACCATTGACTACAAAGGTATTGGCCCAATCTTGAGGTAAATAACAATGGGTGGTTTGAAAAGGCAGTGACTCTTCCTAACCAAGATTGAAATATTTTGTGGCAATTACAGATTTGGCAGCAACCTCAGCAACAGGGACTACAGCTCATCACAGTGATTGTGCTTTTGTACTGTTTCTTTCTGGAATCATGATTAGTAACAACCTCGAAGAAGCAGTATAGAGAATCTAGTGTGAAGCATGACTGTGTCTGAGGCTGAAGCAGATGCTGGTGTTGCTTTTCTATGCCTTGCCATTCGCCTTCATCAATTTTGTGCACACTGCTTGCTCTCCAGCTGGCCTCTATTAGCAGCAACCCTCTCAGAGTGCCTTCGTGGAGGAGCTCCCCTTCCTCACCCAGAGATCCTGTTCTCTGTTGCTGTAGTACCTGAAAGTGCCTGGGAACTGACATCCCCTCAGGAGCACTCCTGCACTCATGTCTGATTGGCGTGGGACTGCTGATTTGGACTTCACTGAAAAGTGAAGTACATGTCCTGTACTGTGTTATGAGCTGAGTGAGACTTAATGCCACAAATTTCCTTCTTCTCTAAGCCTGCTCTCCCACCCTATTCTGGTCTTTCCTGGAAATTCTATTTCCTCTCTAATAAACCATCCCCCTAAAATTTCTAATCTCACAGTCTGCTCCTGGGGAAGTCAGTCTTTGAAAAACACCAGATAGAGTCTGTTAAAATCAGCTCATTGTAAAAATAATGTCCCACATGTTTACTGTGAGATTAACCACAGAGTAAAATCTAAAGACAGTAAAAATAAATAAATAAATAAATAAATAAATAAATAGTATGCCACAAATACATAAATATGCTTTCATTAAGGATTCACCTGTTTATTTTCCCCACACCTCCATCCAACAATGCTTATATAAATAGTGATGATTAAAAAATTTTTTTCTGACCATATTATTCAGTGAAAAAAGTTTCTCTTGATAGTTTTCTTTGACCTGACTATAACATTCATAGACAGAAAACATCCACTTTACAACACTGTACATGAAGCTGGTTGAGTAATATTCACTCATCACCTAGAGTCCGTGTGAATGCTTCACCCAGATACTCCCACAGGAGATGCTTTTGTCAACCTGAAAATGGGTGCAATGAGAGGCAGACAGGTGTTTATTTGGGATCAAAAAATTGCAATTCAGGAAACATAGATTCTAGTAGAAACCCAAATAGTGTACTGCTCAGAAGGTGAAAGCAAAGTGTTTTCATGAGGAAAAGGAAAGTGGGAAATTACATGAGTCGAAGGAAAAAAACACACTCTTCTTTGGGGATTAACAAGCTACGCTACTCTGGATCATGCATTGACTGACCACTGACTATCTTCAGAAAGTCCACAACCACGAGTCCTGTGATCAGGATGTCTGTCCTGATGACTTCTCAAGCAGTTGCTTAAAACAGTTGCTGTTTTGTCCAGTCCAAAGGTTTGCTCAGTTCAAACAAAGGCAGGTAAGGCAGTTTCTCTGCAGTCGTTGTTCCAGTCATGTCCATTTTTCACACCTTGCATCACCATAGTATGATATAAAAACATGATATATTTAAGTGAACTACATACCTTATTCAGTTTTCATCATTTCTTCACATGTAGTCGTGTAAGTGTGTGTGCACAGTGTTCTATGCAATTCTGCCCAGTGTATAGATTTGTGTAACTACCAACAAAATCAACATATAGAATTATTCTATCACCATAAGTCCTTCATGCTATTTCTCTGTTTTCCCCCTGTCCCACCTCCCCACCATCCATGTCTCTTGACAACCACTATTTTGTTCTCTTTCTCTATAATTTTGTCATTTCAGTAATATATAAATGGAATCACGGAGTATTTAATCTTTTCTGATTGACTCTTTCTCCCTGAACCTAATGCTTTGAGATCCATCCTGGTGCTTTAATGTATCAACAGTCCATTCCTTTTTACTATGGACTAGTGCTCTGTCACGTACACACAGTATATTTTGTTGACCTCTTAATGGACATTTGTATTATTTACAAACTTGGCCATCATGATTACAGCTATTATGAATGTCCATGTATAGGTATTTGAATAGAATATATTTTCATTTCTCTTTGTTAAATATCTACGAGTGGGGTTTCTGGGTTTTAAGTGCTTGCTAACTTTATAAGATACTTCTGAACTTTTCCAAAATGTAAGTACTATGTTACTTTCAATCAACAGTGGTTTGTTGATCTTATTACTGAGTTATATTGAGTTGCAATACTTTCTCCCGTTATATAGTTTACCTTTTCTCTTTGTTAATGATAACACTATAAAACCAAACTTTTTTTATTTTCAAAAAGCTCAACTTGTTTATTTTTCTTCACTTTGTTTTACTGTGTCTTTATGTAAGAAACCCATGTGTCAGAAAGAATTTTCTATTCTAGGATATTTTAGTTTTAATTTTCACATTTAGGGTTATGATTAAACTTGAAAAAATACGGCTTTAGTTGAGTGTGGATGGTCCCTTTTATCCCCATAGGACTCTGTTTTGAAAGCTTTCCTTTGCATGTTGAATTATGTGGTAACTTTGTCAAAAAGCAATTGAACATGCACGTGTGGCTCTGTTGCTAGACTCCTAATCAATTTCATTGATCTATATGTCTTTCATTTCACCAGTTCTACAATTTTTAATTTTGCATTTCTTTATATAAATCTTGAAATTCAGCAGAGGAAGAACTTTAATTTTACTTTTTCAAATTTGCTTTGCTAGTTAAATTTTCATATAAGCTAAAACATTAACTTACTAGTTTAATCCAGAATGCCTGCTGGATTTGTATGGAGTTTACCTGAAACTGTTGATCATTTTGTTAAATTGAAATCTTACCAATATTCCAAACTGCGGATATTGAGTCTCTTCAATTATTTAGGCCTTTAATGTATCTCAGGACTGTGTAGTTTGCAGTGTGTGCATTTAAAAAAAACAATTATTCGGGGCGCCTGGGTGGCTCAGTCGGTTAAAAAAAAACAATTATTCGTAAGTATATCATGTTGTTTGACACCAGTATGGATCAAACTGTTCTTGTATTTCATCTACCTAATTTTTTTATTTCATATATGAATACAGTTTTGTATGTGAACTTTGTAACCTGACTTTGTAAAATTTATTAGTTGTTTTGTAGAATCCTGTAACTTGTATTCAAAAGAAGTCACATCAAATACAAATAGAAAGTTTTAGCTTTTCAATTTTTATAGCTCCTTTCTTCCTTCTACCTTATCTGAAAGGCTAATAATGGTGACATAATGGTATGTAGGAGTGAACGGACAGTCTTGTTTCTACACCATCTTCGGTGGGAGAGCATTGAAGTTTTTTGTTGTAGTTTTTTGTGCATGGTCTTCATTAGATGAAGGGAATTCCGTTCCACTGGTTTTGTGAGAGTTTTTTATCATGAATGTGTGTGGAATTTTATGAAATCCTTTTCTGTGTCCTTAGAAATGATGATGTGATTTATCTCTTTTTTCTGTTAACAGACTGTTACATACTGTGATTTTTGCCTATTAAATCAACCTTGCATTCCTGAGATATAAACCCAGTTATTCATTGTTCATATGTTACTTTAATCATTAAATTTAGTTAAAAGTTATTCATTTATAATCTTGAGGGATATTGCTTGAAGTTTTGTCTTCTTTTGTTTTCCTTTGTTTCTGGTAAGAGCATAATGGTGATTTTATAAGAGAATCTAAAACTAATGTGTTTTATATAGCTTCCATAACAAATTACCACAAATTAGTGCCACATGAAACATACACACACTTTTTGTCTTACAGGTATGTAGGTTTTAAGTCTGACATTAGTCTCACCAGGATAAAGTTAAGGTGTGGACAGGTTTGTGTTTCTTTCTAGAGGCTCTGGAAAAGAATCTGTTTCTTTACGTTTTCCAATTTTAAAGACTACTCACATTCCCCTCCCTGCATCTTCACACTAGCTGTGTTACACCTTGACTATTCTTTCTTGTGCCATCTGAACTCAGCTGGGGAAGGCTTCTCTGATTTTGATGTGATTACATTGTTCCCACCTCTACAACCCAATATACTCTCCCATTTCAAGGTCATTAATCCCATCTGCAAAATCTTTTTACCCATACAAGGCATATTCATAGGGTCCAAAAATTAGGACATAGGGTATACATTATTCTGCCTACCACAGGAATTGTTCTGTCTTGTGTTTATGAGAGAACCAATTTGCGATTGGTGATATTTCTGTTTTGTAGATTTCAGCAGTGAAACCTTCTGGGCCACAACTATTCTTTGTCCAGAAAGTTAACTACATATTCATTTTATTTAATAGATACGGAAGTGTTAAGGCACTCCCTAATTTGTTGAATTGTTGGAGAGATAATATAAGATTGTTAATATTAATTATATTTTTATAGTATTTCCTGTTATCTGGGATCTGTGATAATAACAATGTTGTCATTCCTGATATTTGTATTTTGTGTTCCTTCCATCTCTCTCCATCCCTCTGCTCTCTGTCTTGTCTAATACACATCATTTTTTAACTTTCAAAGACCTAGCTTTGGTTTTGTTATCTCTCATGTCTATTTTTTATTTCATTAACTTCTAACGTTTATTGTGTTCTTCCTTCTAATTTATATTTTTGTTTTTCATTGTTTTTTTTTTTTTGTAGTAGAATCTTATATACCTGGACTTCTTTGGAACTATAAAATAATTATTCTTTTTAAATATAAACGTTAAAAGCTATAAATTTCCCTCTAGATACTTCTTTATTTGCCTCACTCAATTCTTCTGTTATATTTTTGTTATCTTAGACTCTACATTTTTATAGTTAGAGATAAA
Organism: Panthera tigris; assembly: GCF_018350195.1. Classification (NCBI taxonomy): domain Eukaryota; kingdom Metazoa; phylum Chordata; class Mammalia; order Carnivora; family Felidae; genus Panthera; species Panthera tigris. Next base: position 60,413,098 of record NC_056660.1, read on the forward strand.
TGCTGGTTAGAATTAGAGAAAATTGAAGGAGGAGAACATAAAGTGAGAGGAAGCATACTCCTAGTAGTTATGTTTCTGTGCCACCAAGGAAGCAAAACTACTTTTCTCTAATCAGTGTGCATAACTATGGATAAATTACTTACTGGAGATTTTTTTTTTGACCCATGCATTATTTCAAACTATGAGGAATAATTTCCAAATATGTGAAATTTTACCAGATTCATTACTATTGATTTACTACTTGTGTATTACATCAAACTCTTTTACATTTTCCAAGTCCTTTTCTTTTTTCTTTTTTTTTTTTTTCATTTTGTTTTTTCTTTGATCCAGCATGTTTATCTTGGTGACTGCACCTTGTAAGAATATTCTGCCTTTGTTTTTTATAGTGCTGTATATGTATCATTTAGACCAAGACAGTTGAGAGTGTTGCTCAAATACTCTATATTTTTTAATTCTTTGACAAATAGTACTTAAATTTTTTTTCAGTGGCTTATGTTTTTTCATATTTAGTTTTGGTTTTTCCCCACCATTAACTTTCTTTTTTTTAATTTTTATTGTTTTATGTTTATTGATATTTTGAGAGAGAGAGAGAGACAGAGCGCAAGTGGGGGAGGGGCAGAGAGAGACAGAATCTGAAGTAGTCTCTAAGCTCTGAGCTGTCAGCACAGAGCCCGACATGGGGCCTGAACTCATGAACCTTGAGATCATGACCTGAGCTGAAGTTGAACCCTTACCCGACTAAGCCACCCAGATGCCCCTGACAACTAGTACTTTTGATTGCTGAGGAAGGAGTGTTAAAATCTATGTGCACTTACTTATTTCTCCCGTTGATTCTTTCAGTTTTTGCCTTTTTAAAAATGATCATTGTCTCTAATTGATGTGTATATATTTAGGATACTTCAGTCTTGCTGAGAAAAGTGATCCTTTTATCGTTATTAAAATGTTCTCTCTTTTTAGTATTTTTTGTTATCAAATTTATTTCATCTGATGTTACCCCAACTATTTCTGTTTACCCCAAGCCTTTCTATGTTTATGGTTTTCATGTATGTACATGTACATACATGTCTAAAATGAATTTTTTATAGATAATATATAATTGGGTGTCATGTTTTTACCTACTTTTATATCTGCTATTTATTTTTATTAGCTTATTTATGGAAATTTATTCATAAAAATTATCTCAGAACTCTTTTGAAAATATCTTTTTAATTGAGGTATAGTCAACACAGTTTATATTAGTTTCAGGTATAAAGAGTAGTTATTCAACATGTCTGCTTTTTTATTTCAGGATTTAGTTAATATTTAATGTAATTATTGGTATGATCGAATTTATATAAATCATTTAGTATTTACTATTTTTCTGTTTTTGTATTTATTTTTTGAATTATGTAACTACATTTTAATTTAGTTTATATATTGTCATATTTAGCAATGCAGATTTCCTTTTTTTTATAAATAATCTTGGAAGTACAATATTATACTTAAGTGTTCCCAGTATATCTAGAGTTATGTCAGATAAAATATAGAAAATTTGCAATCATGAGTCCTTTCCCCTGCAATCTTCTATGTTGTCTATGACGTATACAGTACATCTACATCTATTCCAGTACACTATAATAACATTTCATAATTGTTGATTTGGGCAATCATATTTATTTTAAGTTAAAAAATAACACATTTTACCAATGTATTTATCATTTCCATTATTTTCAGTCAGCCTTGAAGATATAGTTTTGTTTTAGTTTTATTTCACTTCACATTGAGAAACTTCTTTTAGCATTTCTTATACTACTAGTATGGAACCAAGATGTTACTTTTCTTTTATCTGAGTATACCTGTCATTGACCTAATCTTGAAGGATTTTTTGCCAGATCTAGAAAAAGCACAGACTTTTCTTCTTTAAGCATCTCAAAAATATTGCACCATGAACTTTTCATCTCCATTGTTTCTGATCAGAAGCTTAAATGATATTTATCATTTTATCATTTTTCTCTGGCTTCTGTCAAGATTTTTCTCTTTATCTTTGGTTTCCAGGTATTTCCTTTGATTTATCTAGGTGATGTGGTCTTCAAATATAGCCTTTTGAGCTGTGCTGAGTTATTGAATGTATAAAGAGCTGTGTTTTTCTACACTTTGGGGAAGTTTTTGTCCATTGTTTTCTCATTTATATTTTTTGTCTCATTTTCTCTCTCATGTTAGATGTGATATAGTCCCAAAGCCCATGAGGCTACCTTTATATTTCACCAATGTTTTTATTTTTCTTACTCAAGCTGGATACTTTATCTTTCTTCATGTAACTGTTTTTCATCTTCATTCTGCTATTTTATTTTCCACATATTTTTTAGTTCTAAAATTTCCTTTTCTATATTTCTTTGCTGAGTTTCTTAGATTTACATTCACTAATATGTGTTACTACTTTACCACACTGAGCGTAGTTACTATAGCTACTCTAAATGTGTTTTGTTTTTTTTTTAAAAACTGTGTCATTTTAGGATTGACATGTATTGTCTTGAAACTTAAGAATTGGGGCGCCTGGGTGGCGCAGTCGACTAAGCGTCCGACTTCAGCCAGGTAACGATCTCGCAGTCTGTGAGTTCGAGCCCCGCGTCAGGCTCTGGGCTGATGGCTCGGAGCCTGGAGCCTGTTTCCGATTCTGTGTCTCCCTCTCTCTCTGCCCCTCCCCCGTTCATGCTCTGTCTCTCTCTGTCCCAAAAATAAATAAAAAACGTTGAAAAAAAAAAAAAGAAAAAAAAAGAAACTTAAGAATTGATTATGGTTCCTGGGTCTTTATATTTTGAACCTTACATTATTGCATCATTGATGTAAGTGCTATATTGTGGAGATATAGAATTCTCTTAATTGCTCCAAAGATTATTGATTTCTAAAAAAGCATTGTTGGTGGAAGTTAACTTGTTACAACTCAAATTAGAGACTCTCATTTCTGAAGTAAAAAGCAATTCAGAATTAACTTTAGGTGTTTCAGCTGTATTTGAAAGGTAACTTAGTCTTCCTTGCACAAGGTATATTGACACACTTATGGGTCTGTTTTAATTTCTCTAAGCCATGTTTAGTGTTCACATTACAAATCTTGCACAGCATTGATCAGATTTATCCCTAAATAATTTGTATTTTGATGCTGTTGTAAATGGTATATTAAAAAGTTTTAATTTCCAGTTTTTTGTCCCTAGTATATTGAAATGGAATTGAATTTTACGTAGTGATCTTATACCCTGCATATAAGCTGAACTCATTTGTTAGTTAATGGGGCTTATTTGTAAAGTTCCTCGAATTATTAACATAGACAATCCTGCCATTTATGACTAGAATTTAACTTCTTTCTTAATTGAGATGATTTTTTATTTATTTTGCTTATTGCACTGACTGAAAACTTTAATACAATGAAATTTAAAATGGTGAAAACAGGCATCCTTACTTAGTCCTTGATATTAAAGGCAAAAATTAGAACCTTTCAATATGAGGTATGATGTTTGCTCTAGGACTTTTGTAGATGCTCTTTATATCACTTTAAGGACATTTCCTTTTAGTCCAAGTTTGCTGAGAGTTTTTTTTTATTTTAATTTTTTTAATGTTTATTTTTGAGAGAGAAAAGGAGACAGAGTGCAAGCGGGGGTGGGGCAGAGAGAGAGGGAGATACAGAATCCGAAGCAGGCTCCAGGCTGAGCTGTCAGCCCAGAGCCCCATGAGGGGCTTGAACTCACAAATCACAAGACCATGACCTGAGCTGAATTCAGAGGCTTAACCGACTAAGCCCCAGGCGCCGTAAAAGTTTTTTTTAAAGAGTTTATTTTTAAGTTATCTCTGTCACCAAAATGGGGCTTGAATTTACAACCCCAAGATCAGGAGTCCCAAGCTCTAGTGATTGTACCAGCCAGGCACCACTTGCTGAGAGTTTTATTAGAGATGAATGTTAGATTTTGTCAAATGACTTTTATGCATCTACTGAGATGCAGTCCCTTTTGTGATTATTAATATAATGAATTACATTGATGATTTTTTTTTTCTTTTTACTGTTAAATCAACTTTTCATTTCTGGGACACAATATGTTTGACTATGATGCATTATCACTTTTATATATTTTTAGCTTTGGTTTGATATTTTTTTTAAATTTCTGCATCTTTCTTCATTAGAGAATATTAATCTGAAATTTTGTTGCCACCTTGTTTTGGTGTCATGGAAACAGTGTCCATTGTAGAAAAGTTGGGAATTATTTATTTTCAGTTTTATTACAGAGGCAGCAAACAACTTGCATTATTTCATCATTAAATATTTCATAGTATTCAACAGTGAAGATATTAGGGTCTGGAATATATTCTATGTGCAAGTACAAATTTTTTAAAATATACACAGGGTTGCTTAGATTGTCCATTTTTTTCCTTAAGTGAAATTTAAAAGTATCTTTCAAGCAATTTATCTAAGTTCTGTAATTCATTATCATGAAGTTATTATATTTTCTTATTTAAAAATGATTTCTGTTTTATTCCTGTGGTCTCTATAGACAACACTAAATTGTGTTTTGTCTCTTTTTTCTGATATGTGTTGTTTATCAACTCATTTTATATTCTTCACTACTTTTTGGTTTCATTGTTCTTTGCTACTCTGATCCGAATTACTTCCTTCCTTCCTCCAACTTTGGGTTTGATTTGCTCTTCTTTTTCTAGTTTCCCTAAGGTAGAAAATGAAGCCAGCTGACAAAGCAGATTTCAGACCTCTCTTCTCATGTAGGTATTTGATCCTATAAGTTTTTATGCTAGATATAAATTTAGTGGCACTTTTGAATATGTAATACGTTGTGCTTCTCCTTTTAGTAAATATAACTTACAATTTCCTTTTGATTTCTTTTGTGACCTATGAGCTATTTAGATGTGTTAGTTTCCAAATGAATGTATCTGTTACTGAATTTTATTTTAATATTGTTGTGGTCATACAATATACTTTGTATAACATAAATCTTCTAATGAAGTGGAAACTCGTATTATAGCCCAGACCATAGTGTAATCTTCAAAAGTATTTTGTGTGCATTTAAGAACTATGTATATCCATTTGCTTCTGGATAAATGTTTTCTGTAATGTGTGTTAGGTTCAGTTGGTTTTTAGAGTTGTTCAGATCTTCTGTATATTTACTGACTCTCTAATTTTATCAGTTATTGATATTGAATACAATCAGTGGAAAAAATTTAGTTTATAATCAGAATAATTAGCTAAATTTAGTTCTGTCAGCTTATTCTTTGTTTATATAAAACATTGTATATACACATATTAAATATTTGCATGGAAAGGAGGTAAAATAATTAGGGTACTGAGCCAAACACCTTGAAGTAAAACTGGCTCTGCCACTTACTAGTTGTTCAGGCTTGAGAAACTTACATACTTTTTATTTTATAATCTGCAGCTAAAAGTATTATTTACTTTTAAGCATCCAACTTTGCCTCAGGTTGTGATCTTGCAGTTTGGTGAGTATGAGACCTGAATCTGGCTCTGTGCTGACAGCTCAGAGCCTGGAGCCTGCTTCGGATTCTGTGGCTCCTTCTCTCTCTCTGCCCCTCCACCAGTCGTGCTCTGTCTCTCTCTGCTTCTCTCTCTCTCTCAAAAATAAACAAACAGTATTTTTTTTAAACAGTATTACTCCAAAAAGTTTTGAGGAATAGAAAAAGAGACGCGTTTATTACATATAGTATGCCCTGAATACATTTCAGTTAATATAGGGCTATTTTGTTTTACAATATAATGTAAAGTTTTATTATTTAATCATATTCTACACAATAATAATGTCTTTTAAATCTCATAATATATAGGATATATTATTTTGAACCTGTAATTCAAGTGATAAAATTGAAGTATAATAAGATTAAATGACTTGCCTAAGGTTAGGTAGTTGCTAAGATAAGAAATGATTAATAGAACTCAGGTTTATGAATGCAAAGTATATTTTAGCTGAAGCTCTTCTAGGTATAAATATACTCTTTAGTTGGGAAAAGATAAAATTTGTATATTTATGTGTTTTAAAAATTAACAAGTTACAGATTTAGAGATGAAGATGTTATCATACTAGGGCTTATGTTAAGTCTCTATGAACCAGTACAGCCATACCAGTTGTTCCATTACTTAAATTCATCCCCATGCAAGTTGTAAAATACATGCCGCTTTAGCTCCCACGTTGCTCTTCCTTCATCAACTGTCCCCTCCCTGAAGACCTCCAGGAGGTTCTTTTTAACCCTTGAAATCACAAAATCCTTCAAGGAGTCTATTTCAATGTATGGGTAACAGTGGGTAATAATATTGGCCTGTTTCTGTCCATTATCATTAAATATTTTCAGTATCACTCAATTTACAAATGGATACGGGGGCAGATAGATACTGTTTTGTGATATGGTGCTGGAAATTCTTGAGGAATAAGCTGAATCAGATGGAGGTTTTGCTAGCCATCATTGAACAATTAACTGCCACGCAGTTTACTAGGTGTATTAATATACATTCATGGGGAAAATGATGACTAATAGTTTTCCAGTGCCAGAAGGGGGGATTTATTAAGTAATAGCTCAACTCTCCTTTAAAGATGTCAATTATACTCTGTATCTGCTGATTTAGAAACTGAAGTTGGAAAATACATGCATAGTTCTATATTGCACTATTCGTTTACAATTGCAGTATAAAAATCAGAATTTCTGAGTCTATCTACATCTATAAATAGCATTTATTACCTTTTGCAGCCATCAGTGCACTGTGCCTTTACACAGTGTATTGACATTAGTGGGAAAAATTGCTTGAACTGGTTTTATACCTATCTAAGGAAGTATTTGTTTATATAGGTATTGTGGATCTGTGGGGAAGGAGGAAGGGGTATTCCTCTCTATTCTTCCTGTTTTTTAAGGTACTCACACGATCACAAATATAGCTGTATTTAATGGGTGGGATGAGGTGTAGGAGGCAGGATAGTGTCAGCGCATATAAGTAGCACAGTAATTGCTGTTCCAGCTGAGATTGGTACTGTCCACTGACACAGATTTTAAGCAAATCTCAATGTGGGAAATGGCTTTAGCTAATTGGAAGTTGTATAGTTTGTTAATTAGGGAGGGTATCTTTCTCTTTTATTCAAATACACAATCATGTATGAATTGAAGAGATATGTGATATTTTTAGATTAAAAATTAGGATCTGGGGTAGACCCATAGAAAAACGATGAGTTGAACATCTGAAAGTCATATCGGAGAAAAGATACAAACTCTCCTCTTTCCCTCCCCCTCTCTCCCTTCCTCTTCCCCCACCTCACTCTCCCTGCCTCTACCTTGTCCTCCTTCTCCCTCTCCTTTTCTTACCTTCCCCCCTTCACCTTTCTCTCTCTTCCCCCTTCCTCTCTCTTCCCCCTTCCTCTCTCTGTCCCTCTGCTTCCCTACACCCTCCTCTTCCCTCCCTTCTCCTCCCCCACCCCTCCCCCTGTCTTCCACAGGCTCTCTCTTCCTCTCTCTCCATTTAAATACATGCCTTTATTTCAGTCAATTATGAACTGCCAATATTCTCTGCTAAGTTTATAAGTTAGTTTTTAAAAAGTCTATATAAATATATGTATATATTAATATATATTATTCAAAATTCCCATTGTCATTCTCATCCATAATTTTTGGTAGAGATGAGTTTCATGAGAAGTAAAAACAGGGACAGTGACGTTTAAAGGTACCTGGAGTCTAAAACTTAATGTGCATGGAAAACTTTTCTTAATTCACTTATAGCCTTGCCTGAAATAACTGGACTCATTTGAGCCATTTCAAGTAAGATTCTGTGCACATTGTAAACTCAGAATTGCTCTTTTAAAAGTGTCTACCAGCCCCATGACTACTGCTGACAGAGGTTGTCTTTCATTACTAGTTTGTGAGGACCTTTTGACAGGATGTGAGCTGGGTGAGCTGGGTGGCTGTGACACTTCATTGATCCATTTACAGTCTATCCCTGGTTGTTCTGTAACAGCTATGAATTGGTTTCCTTCTCCTGCTTTCTAATAATCAGTCTAGGGAATTTCTGAGAAAGTTTTGGGTCTGATTAAAATCTGGTGATTTTGAAAATATTGTAAACTACATTGGAAATCTATCAATTTAAAGAAATTCGATAAATGACTCTTCTTAATTTATTCATGTATTTTGCAAACATAGTTAATTGAGGTTATTTAAATTTTAGAGAAAATTAATACTTGCCTTGAAATACAGTGTATTGCTCTTTATAGGTAACATTGAATTTCTGAAATGACTTCCTGTCTCAATTGTATCTTTGCAAAATGGAAACAGCAAAATGAGTGTTATTCTTAGGATGTGCAATTGAAAAATAAATTATTAAATTATTATTAAATATTGGCCAGAATAAGTGTGATAATATGAATAGTCAGGTTGATAGAGGTAGCTAGAAATATACTGTTGAGTCTCTAAACAAAAACCCTATTATTAACCCTGAATATAATGCATAATTAGTTTCTAATTGCTTCTTATAGTCCATAATTTGTTATCAGATGAATTCTATTTTTGCTACATAGATCTTTTTTAAAAAGTTTGAATTTGGATGTTATACACCAAATTATTAAACTCTTTTAATGTAATGAGTTTTAACCATTATGAATTTTTCTAATGGTTTATTATTTATAGGATAAATTGCATTGAAGAATACAAATTAATATTGAAGAATTTCAGTTGTAATTATAAGAAGCATTGGGTTTTATTTTATATAGGGAATAACGTTCTTGGAAGGAAGACAGGAGTGTTGATAGAAATGTTTTTTGTTTGAATATTTTATTTATTGTCTGTCACACTATCAGAAATTTCACTAATTTGTGGCATTTTCAAATGATACTATTGAAGAGACTTGTAAAACTGAGACATTTGTTCATATGGTCATGTGTTATAATTTGAAATTGGTATATTTCATATTTAATATATCCATCAATTTTCTTGAAAACAACAGGAAATAAATATGATTGGGCTGATTGGCAATAAGAAATTCAAAGAAATAATAGCACCTGAATAGTTATTTCATTTCGGTGTATCCATTTAGCCTGTAACCTGAATCATTCTTCTGTTGGCTGAGGTTCACTTCTTACGTTCTGTATTCAATACAAAACTTGTTAATGTCCTAAAGGACAATGCAATCCTAACTATTGGAGCTGTCTTTGCTACTGAATAGAAATCTCCAGGTTAACAATGTAACTTCACAGTGACAGGGCTCTAATTAAACAATAAATAACAAAGTCAGACCTGGATAAATTCTCAAAAGAATTAATTCATCTATGGGTGAGCTTGTTATATCCTGCCCCAGTTTGACATTGAAAAGCTGTTCCACAGTCTTGATTTTCAAGTTAGATAACTCTTAATACATTGAAATAACATTTATTGAACTTCAAATACTAGGCACAGGACTCTATCTTTGCTTACCAAGCACTCACAGAAAAGATATGATGAAAACCCCATTAACACACAATTACAATATATGTTAGTTTTTGTAACTAAATTATGTTCTAGCAGTTATGGGAGAACATATAAAGGGACTATAAACATGACTCATCAGTTTAAGAAGGATTCACAGGGTAGGAAACCCTCAGTCAGATTTTTAAAAGAGGAACAGGAGGTACCAAAAGTAGAAGAGAACATGACAGGCTGAAAGAAAAACCTGAATTAAAAATGGGAGGTCTGATGGCGATAGGTCTCATTTGGCATAATTCATGCCACTTAGAATGCCTTAAGCTCTTTGTGTTGTTGTTGTTGTTGTTACTGGTATGAGACAAAGTGTATAGACTAGCAATGAATCATAGATCATTTATGGACTTTTCTAAGAAATTAATTTTTAGCCTGTAGGAAATGGAAAAAGAAACAATTTAAGTAGGGCAGTGACAATTGTATTTGTGTTTAATGAAGAGGCCTTGATGGAATTGTAGATGACTGAGAAAATAGTGAACAGACTGGAGAGCTGCAGACCAGCAGCATGTTGCTATCATAATTTGCACTAGAGATAGAATGGCCATAGGACAATTTCATTGGAGCTGAAGAGGATCAGAGACAGGAGACTTATGTTTGAGAAGCGGAGAGAAAAAAAATATATATGGAATGATTCCCAAGAAATTGCCTTGGGCAACTGGGTGAGTGACAGTGTTATTAAATAAGATAAGAAATATATTAGGTTCAAGTGAAAAAAAGTGATGATTTATGTTTTGGACAAAATGAGTTCACGATGCCTATGCCTATGGGGTATACAACGGATAATATCCAGTAGGCCCTGGAAACCTGGCAGTAGAACCTAAGAAATAGATTTGAAATATGTAGCTTCTAACGTCATTAATAGTGATTCTTGTACAGACCACTAGCAATACAATACAGATGGTGCCAACTTTTGAACTTGCATCCTTGAAGCCATGACTTACTAAGATAATCATCCTAAGTGTATAAAGAAAGGGATTGTGGACTAAAATTTAAGAAACTCAGATAGATAAAAGGAAAAGGATAAAGCTCCTCTTGGATTCAGATTCCATTCAGTGTCGAACAACCAGAATGAATTTCCAAGTATCTCCTCTTACTCCTTGTGCTTCTACTGCATAGGTGACAACTGTTCCCTAGGTACTTAATATACATCACAGACACTGTACACGTTTTAACATACAATACTGAGTTGGTTAATTAAAAGCATGCTGCTAGCCAATATGTACAATCACTAGAACAGATAAGAGCTTATTTTGTAAATTATTCATGTAAGTTGGGGAAAAGTCAAGAGGGCTTCAGAGGCTTAGCAAAGAGGCAAGTTAGCAAGTTCAGATTAACTGGCTTAGTGCCTGCTTCACTTAGTTTGACTTAATTTTTTAAGAAAGTCTTAATCCAGGAGTTAAAACAAAATTTCTCTCCTTTTCCAAACCATCACAAGTTTATTATATGTGAGAAATTGCTCTGTGCACTTCATACAGTACTAGTTCATTCCATCTTCACAAACAAAGGTGTTGTGGAGCAGTGTCTTTATTCCTAATTTACAGAAAGGAAAATGGAAACTGTCTTGGAAAAGGATATAATGTCCATGATGATGTAGATACTATTTTTTATATTACCTTATTTCCCTGCATAAGACATCATCAGTGCTCATCTTAGGCTGAGGACCAAGTCCTCTACTAAAATACAAGCATATCCAAGGCACAATTTTTTGTTTGTTTTTGTTGTGTGAATCCTAAGCTGATAGTTGCGATGCACAGTGGGTGCAACCAAATGCCAAAGGTTATTAAGGGCACTAACAAATATAGATACCTTGAAAAGGGTTCGGGTCAAAATACATAAGGTAATCAGAAGCATGGCTCAGTCAGGGCCAGAACATGTAAGTCAGATTTGAACAGAATATGGTGACTAGACACATAGGGGAAAAAAAAAAAATCAGCATTTATTGAATAATCACCTTGGGCTAAACACTGTGGTAGAGGCTTAGAGAAAACTCTTACCCAAGCTTCAGAAGGGAAAGTATAACCAATTCTCATTCATGGATAAAGAGACATGTCTCAAATTGATTATGTTACTTATTCAATGGTAGACATTTCCTCATGGATCCAAAGCTCATTTTCTTTTCACTGCACCTGGCCACACTGCCAGATAGAACACCTTCTGTTGGTATCATATGTCCATTAGGACTTAGTTTATTGATAACAAAGTAGAAGATAATGTAATTTGACTTTCCTACTTAAGAAAGAGTTGTCTTAGTAATTATCACTGTCCATGCTATCAGTAGAACACCTCCATTTTTTTCTACTTGAAAGATTAAGACATATATGTACAATTTACTTAAACTATTTCCACTGGATGATGATTGTGATTTTAGATAAATGGATAGATATCCTAAACAGATCCATAGAAAAGGAAAATAGCCTCTTATCCATAATGGATATATATATACACACTTACTATAATACAAATATAAAAGTGTGCAAGTATACAAACACATATCCGTGCACATCTGTCAAGGTGGAGAGACAGAGTGGAGGCAGAGACTTACCTTGCCTTCCACTGAAAGGAGATGTGTACCTATTTCTAATGTAGCCATACTGTTTGCATGTGAATACTGCAAACAGTCAGCCTTGAGGTGATTTTCTAAGTGCTGATCATGTAAGTTAGTGCTGCTTGCACAAAGCTTCACCTTATGGTTTAAACTTATTTTCAAGTTAAAAATCATCTGCCCCAGTGATCTGGATATCAAAACCCAGCATATAAAATAAATAGCACCTTTAGTATTTGTGAGTGTAGCGTCAGTTTTGACCTTCTCCATTGGTGCCATAGGATCTGAATAGCCATGCCATCAGTTCAGGATTGAAGAAAAGCAAGCTTCCAATCTGGTCAGGGCCAGCTATAATGCAAGGCAAGGGTGCTGTTAAGTCATGATTCCTTAGCAATGCTTCTTCTATACATTTCTGTCCTGTCAGCATCAAGGTATCAATCAAGTTAGGGAAAGGAATCTCTCCTATAGCTTCAACTTATAAAACTTATCTATCTGTAAATGAGACTCAATATATTGAAGTTTTCAAATGTATGTATTAATAAACACATCACAATGTTCCTCACAGTACACCCTGAGAGGTGTAATAGTAGGCTTTAACGGATGAACAAAAAAAGTTGAGCTGCTTATTGACTATAAAGAAAGATCATTGAGCATAAATCAGCTTCATTATTTAACCCATTTGAAGGATAAGAATAATCCTTAAGAAAATCTCTCGGGCAGAATTCTAAGAAAAGGACTGACTAGGTGACCTAGTAGATATTTTATCTCTAACTTCTTAGATTTTATGACAAATGTATAATTAAAATTATGTATAATTACATAATATACAGTATAATTCAAATTATGTATAATTATAATTACATGTGTATAATTACAATTATGTATAATTACCTAATTAAAATAACACTCATTTCTGAGACACACATCAATGCAACTATATCGAATACTACATTCTTTCATTGGAAAAGGAAAATACATCTTAAATTTTTCAAGACTATTTTCTATGCATAATATTGGTTGAGTCAGTAATAGGAACTGAAAGTTTAGGAAACCTGGGGGGTGGGGGGGCAGGTGGAGAGTTGTGATATGTCCAAAAATTAAGCAAATTTCATTTTTGTAATTACAATAGCATATTTTCCTTAATATATCCTAAGGTTAAATATTTTCAGCATTCCATGGTTTATTTATAGAAAATAACAAAGACAAATGCTCATGATACATGCATTTTATTAAATTCATACAGAGTATTGTAACTTTCTGTTTCCCACTTCCTACATCTGACTTCTGCTTCCATAGACCTGATTGAAATCACTGTCATGTTTTATGGTTCAGGTCTATCCTGGAGATTTGAAAGAACAAGAAAAGAATGTTAATAAACACTGCCTTTCCTGATCTGGGGCACAGTGGATGCCCTCATTGCCTATGCCTTGCTGCTTATACCTATATCACCTACACAACCCACCTTATTCTCATGTGTGAATCTTTAAAGTTCAGGGTATGACTGTGTAATCCTGAAAAATAAGAATGCTAAAGGCTGCCACCCTAATCTTGGAAATATTGTTATACTTCAAAAATGTGTTCCAGTGCACCTTAAAAATATGTATGATTGTAGTTGAATGGTTTTTTATTTTAAGTTTTTATTTCAAGAGAGAGAGAAAGCATGAGCAGGGGAGGCCAGAGGGAGAGAATCCCAAGCAGGCTCTGTGTTGTCAGTATGGAGCCCGATGTGGAGCTTCAACCCATGAACCATTAAATCATTACCTGAGCTGAAATCAGGAGTTGGATGCTAAACCAGCCCAGGCACCCCTGTAGTTGAATTGTTTTCAATACACCCAAATGGAAAACAGTTTCAAATGTCCATGTAGAATGGAATACATAATTTTTTTTAAGTTATTTATTTTGAGAGAGTGAGCAAGCAGGGGAGGGGCAGAAAGAGGGAGAGAGAATATCAAGCAGGTTCTCCATGCAGGCTAAAACTCACAAACCATGAGGTCATGACCGGAGCCAAAATTGAGAGTCAAATGTTTAACTGACAGAGCCACCCAAGCAGCCCTAGAGTGGAGTATATAAATAAATGATTTGTAAATGGAATGCTAATAAGTGTAGTTAATTAATTACAATTACAACATGATGTAATTGTAAGATGAATTTTGAGTGGAAGAAGTCAAAGATGGGAATATATGTTCTAAGACTCCAGTTTTGTAATGTTCAAAGAGGCAAACATATTTAGGGTGTAATCTCAGGAGTTGTTACCTTTGGGGACAAAGGCAGAATAATTGGGTGATGTCATGGGATGAATTGGCTTTTGGGGTGCTGGTTATTAGACTTATTTTTACCACAGGTGGTTTCAGCAATATGTTTACTTTGTGATAATTCTCTGAGCAATAGAATATGATATATGAGTTTTTTAAGAAGTGGTTTATACTCAAAAAGTTCAAACTGCAGTATATACATACATACATACATACATACATACATACCACAGGATGAAAAGAATCCATATTAAATTTCTAATATTCGACTGGTCATATCCAGAAAAGTCAAATTCTTATTTTGTTGTTAGAAAGAAAAAAAAACAAAAAACATTATTTAAGATAACTTTGTTTTTTAAAAAATGGTGAAACATATTTTTTATGATTTTTTGTGCTTTATACCTCTCAATATGGGATGCTGTGTTACAGTTAAAATATTTAAGTATGTCTTTTACTACCAGTGTCAAGTGTGAGAAAATTAAAAGAAAATAATTTTCTGGGTAATTTCCTATAAGGAAAAGAATGATGACGTAAAGTACAACTTGTATCTTAACATTCATAAATACTCCTGCTTTCCTGTTTTTTTTCTCTTTTACCACATGGTTTCATTGAAAGATCCATTTTCTTATTTATTAAAGGGATTCCACTTTTTAAATACTATTACCATGGTGGAATTTAACTGGAACTAATTCTCAAGTTTAATATGAAGGTGGGGATACAAAGTGTTTAATATACTTTCTGCTTGAGCAGTAGGATTCAATGGCAGAGAGTTACTTAAAACCCAGCAGTAGTTCCATCACTTTTTTGGTAAACTATTTCTACCACACTCTTCCTGTGATGATTATTTTATGTCTTTTTGATTTTTCTCAACATAATGCCTATCTTCTCACTCTGAACTGATCACTTGTAGCATGCAGGCTCTCATATTGGAAATACATCATGTTTCCATGTCCCTATCTAAAATTCTACCTGAATTTGGGTAACTGTCTTTTCTCTTGTTAAAACAAAGGAAAGGGTTCTCATCACTGAGAAGCCAACATTTCCACACATTTTACATATAATTCCATTGATTTTTTTCACAGACCTCACTCTTTTGGTCAGCCTTCTCTTTGGCTGTATCTTCACCTTTTGTCTACTGTATTCCTACCCATCATGTTCAACACGCCTTAGGAACATCTCTCTGTAGAAACAGACAAAAATCTTTCTCTGACCCATATTTCTCTTTCATCCTGTGTTCACATGTTTTTCTTTTTACTCTACAGTAGTCTCTCAAAATCTGTGTTACAATTCATTGCAATATGGCTTCACCCTCAAAATCTTTACTCAAAGATAGTTTGCTAAGTCCATAATGATTTCCATGTCAGAACCAAAGACATTTTATAATCCACATCTTATTAGAGATTTATATTCTAGGTCATGTGAGACCTAGACCCTGTCATATTCAAGGTTATATTCTAGGTCCCTGTTTTTTCTTGGCTTCCATAGCACCAAGGCCATGTAATTTATGGAACCCAGGAAAAAGTTAAAATGTGGAGTGCATTGTTCATAAATAATTAAAAATTTCTAAATGGTGGCAAAGCATTATGCCAAATATGAGGCCCTGTGTGATCGCTGGTCACATGTCGATGGAACCAGCCTTAGGTGGCATTAAATCTTGAGTTTTCTCAGTTCTCTGGGTACGTATCTAACTTCCGAGTAAGCCTTTCTCTGGTGATTTTTAAATTGTAGTAACCTATTTCTTGTGTTTCATATTCCAGTTGTATGCTGATAATTGCAAAGTTTATAATACTTATCTGGATTTTACTTTAGGCCCACATATTTTACACTCTACTTGATATATCTTATATTTTCTCACTAAATAATTTTTTAAAATAAGAAACAATACAATCTAATCTTCGGTCATTCTATTATTAAGTAAAACTCTATTCAGTCAGTTGCCCCAGGCAGAAGTTTATGCATGAATCTTAATATCTCCTTTTAAGTTTGAATTCAAAGAAGGTATAAAGTAATAAAAGTGACCTATGATCATCTCTGTCCTCACACTAGAGTCACAAATATTCAAACAATTTCATGAATTCTTTAAAAATATAATAGATGGAAAGAATGCATTTGAGGCAAATTTAAGATGAAACACATTCTGAAGATGTTTCTTTTGATAAAATGAACAGCTCAGCTACATATAAATCTAACACATGAAACAATATCCAAATTACTGGACATTCAGTCCTTTTCCAGAAACCTCCAAAAATAACATGTATTTCCTGTGTATGTGATTATTTAGATATCCTCTCTTCTCTTGGATTTGAAACTTCAACTTGGAAGGACACTTAATATTGCACGTGATTTTTCTTAGGACTATTTCAGCCTCTAAAATATTCTTTACATCTTAGCTTAACATCATTTTTTTGCCATGATCTCAGTCCTTATTGGGTTCACTTATGATACATTGGCAGATGTCTTAATATGTGCACACATATATTCTACTCGATACAGTAATTTTCTATTTATTTGGTTATTTCACAACCACAGTAACTATATCAAGCAATATTTTCACCTCTTTTCTAATCTGGAGATGTAGTCAATGCACTTTTGCTTAAGGGTGTAGGAGGAACATTCACAGTTGAGAGCTTACCCCTAGTTTTCTCTTAATAGCCTTAAGGATGTACTTCCAGCATCAAACCTGTCAAGTCTCTAGATCTGGTGTATAGGGTAATTCTGGATGTTTTGTTTTCTCTTTTACCTCCATCCTGGTACAGCTGTCTGTAACATTAACTGTGCACTGTCTTCTTAACTAATGTTCTACTTTTACAATGTTCCACATAACTGCCATTCTTCATAGACATTCTCTATAAGTAGAGCATTGTTTTGAATATGTAAATTTGGTCATGTTTCATTCTGACAAAATCTTTATAAATAGTCTGTGATTGACTTTGGAAAAAAAAAATGCACTCCTCAGCTCACATCTCATTTTGACAGAGTCCTGATCTAAATTACCACACCATCCATTTGTTCCCTGTCACAGTATTGCTTTTGTCTCAGGTTACTGTACGTAGCAGTACAGTATAAATGTAAATAGCAATTTTACTTACATGCGTAACTTTTTTCCCATTTTATCCCCTGTCTTGAAATATCTGACATATAGTCGATCCTCGGTAAACTTCAGAATGAGTAGATTAATGAACAAAGCACATAAGAAAACTTAGTTTTAATAAGTTTTCAAATAGAAGAAAAGCACAGTTTTTTCTTACTGTGATGGACACATTCTAAAGTAACTTATAATGAGTCACACTTTGTATGATGTCCTCCTCTTGATTGCAGATGGGGTCTGTGACTTGCTTCTAACCAATAAAATATGACAAAAGTGATCTTGGAACATCACTACCTTTATTAGGTTACATTACATGACAAAGACAATAGGATGGAACGCCCAACATCATGATTCATTATATTAGGCTCTTTCTTAAAAGAATGGAGAAAAACACTCTTAATCTGTGGTTAAAGAAGGAAGTCAATAGCTATGTTGTGAACAGCCAGTGGAGAGGATCAATTGACAAGTAACTGCTCTAGGACTATAGGACCTGTAGGTGACCTATATTCAACAGACAGAAGCTGGACTCTGAATCCTACAGCCAAAGATAATGAATTCTGCCAACAACTAGAATGAGTTTTGAAGTGGATTCTACCCCAGAGCTTCTCAAGAACCCAGCCCAATCAACACCTTGATTGCAACCTTGAAATACTGTCAGCAGAGGACCCACCTTAGATCTGCACCGATTCCTAACCATGGAAATTATGAGACAATTAATGTGCCTTAAGTCGCTAAACTTGTTTGTTACACAGCAGTGGAAATGCAACCTATTTATGTATAAGAACAAATTGTTTTCTCATTTAGTAGAAATTGCTAATACTTATTGTCTGTGCTGGCTAATTTTATGTGTCACTTCACTGGTCCATTGAGTACCCAGATATTTCATCATACATTATTCTAAGTATTTCTATATGGGTGTTTTGGGGGTGAGATAAACACTTAAATTGGGAAAATAAATAAAGCAGATTGTTCTCTGTAATGTGGATGGGCCTCTTCCAATCAATTGAAGATCTGGTAAGAATAAAAAGCCCACCCTTCCTATGAGTGAGAAGGTTTCTTGAATTGACTCTCTAATCTGAATAGATTTAAAGATGCTAACAATTCTGTTTCTAGTAGAAAAGAGAGAACTGATTGTCTATGGTTGTGATCTGGCATAGAGTTAGGTGAAATGTCACCATTGGTTACTTTTAATTACTTATAAAAAGCAAGGGGCTAGGTAACTGTATATGACAGTTATTTTTACAAACTCACAAATGTAATAAGATGGTCTGATATTTACTAATCCCACTGAACAAAGTGGTAAAGGAAAAAGATGAGTTCAGGGATTCAAATTCCTAGTCCAAGTGCTATATTAAAGACCTGAAACCTACATGTGTGCCCTGATGGACAGACTCTTATCTCCTGTAACAGCAGGGCTGAGATTACTGGCCATCAAACTCATAATCTCATCCTGCATCAGGCTGATAGACAATGCAAGTTGAACTCCCAGCTTCTCAGGGTGTCTACTGATACCTTGATTGGTGAGAAATGGATCTTGAAAACTGGAATATGTACATGTGGTAGGATCTTGATGAAACCTAGGACACTGAACACCTATATCTGATGAGTAGTCTTTGACCCTGGAAGCAGCTTTCCTACCTACAGTGTGAGGGGATTAACCCTGCATTGACTAAGGAGCCTATAGTGGCACCAGTTAAGGCAGTTGTCATGCAAGACAATGGATTCCTCCTGGGACCCACCCCATCACCTCTCTTTGCTTTCTAGACTCATTCTCTAGCTGACTTCTAAAGGTGAGGTAGTAAGTATGATTCATGAGGAAATTCATGTAGATTGCCTACAATTAGTGAGTTGGAAATGCCAAACCTGTCTTGGTTTAATGTAGAAGAAAAATTAATAAGGTTATGGAGATTAAAATTTTAGTGTGGATTTATAATTAAGATTTGTTTATCCAGACTTGGGATCTCAAAGACTTACCTTTCACCAAACTGTGAGAAGTAAATTTGTGAGGGGAGCCCTGTCATCTTTGAAGAACTTATCAAATCTCTCTTCTTTGTAGTCTAGCTCTTACAGTGGGACTAAAGTGATTGAATCAGGAAAATGAAATGCATTGGAATTGCATCTCAGGGTAGCAGGGGCCAAATGGCAACATTCAATTATCAAAGGCAAGGTGGGCACAGTTACTCTAGTGGATGGCAGAGTCGAAGAATAGACTAGTCTGACTCACACAGGTCTAATAACTAGCTGATCATGGTGTCCCTAGAAGAGAAATAGAAGCCTATTAAATTCTTACTTGATCTGTATAAGCAGAAAAGTTCTAGGTTGAGTGTACAAATGTCTAACCCCGAATCATGTAATCAGTCATGATTTCTCAATCATTTCCCATACTTGGGCCAGTTTACAGACCCAGGACCCCTTGAGGAAGGCCCCCAATAACTTGCCAAAATTTTATACTTACTCCTAGCCTTCCTCAAAAGGATCTATGACATTTCATCAGAGTAACTGTGCATTAGAGAAAGGAAACAGTCACAACTTTTGAAGACTATTGGACACTGCCCCCAAACTAATAGTAATTCTAGGAAATCATTTTATCACTATAGTACAGCCAGAGGTGAGGCTCTGGAGATCAGGTGTGTCTCACAGTGGACCTAATGAGTCCCTGACCCATCTTGTTATTTCTCCAATTCTGGAATGCATATTTGGCATAGACATAGTCAGTAGTTGGCAGAATCTCCACATAGGTCCCCTAATCTGTAGAGTGAGGGCTATTTATCATAGGAAAGGCCAAGTGGAAGCCACTAGCACTGAATCTACCTAGGGTAATAGTAAATTAGAGGCAATATCACAGTCCTGGACAGATTGCCAATATTTGTACTACTATCTTGACTTTGAAGGATGTAGAGATGGTGATTCCCACTGCATCCCCATTCAGTTAACCTATCTGTCCTGTGTAGAAGGCAGATGGATCTTGTAGAATTACAGTAGATTATCATAGGCTCCACCAGATGGTGACTCCAGTTGTAGCTACCATGACCATGTGGTTTCATTGAACAAATGAACTCATCTGGTATCCTGACCGTAGACATAAATAATAAAAGTGGCTGTAGCTCGGTGGGCACAACTGTGCACACTATGCCACAGTTTTACTTAGATTTGGTGGTGGCATACTATGCTAAATGCTTTCTTTTTGTGACTGAACTAGGGCAAAGAGGAACCATTCTCTTAATCCTTCTTCAGTATTTTGAAGAGTTTTTAAGTATTCCTTTGTGCTCATGGTAGAATTACTTCCACCTTGCAAAAGTATATGGATGTATATCACAACCTTTTGACTTGAGGTAAGAGAGTCTTTGCAGAAGATTTAAATGTATAACTGCATGTATATGGCCTTTGAATATATTTCATATACATTATAGCTACAAATGCTGCACTATCTATAGTATTCAATTTTGCTGATTTTGCCCTTAGACCCAGAATATGTCCTGACTTTACTGTTTATGCAATGTTCTATTTAAAGAAATACTTCACTCTGAGATTTTTTAATCATCTTTTTTTATCACCACTTCCATAAAATGACTGATTAAAATTAGTCATTACTATAAGTAGCATTAGTGTCTGCAATACTCCAGTGTACTTCAAAATAAAAGTTGAGAATAATTACTCAGATTGCTGGTTTCCTATTGATTATTCATAAAATACGGAAGAACAATAATAGCCAAAAGTTTTTTTATAGTGTTTCAATCCATGTATGCATACCTAAAAATGGCTCCTCCAATGTGTGATAGTGACATATGTTCCTGCACTTGAATGGAATAAATTCATTTATTAATGAACATTTTTTGCTTTAATATATTTAAATTGATTTATCTTAAACAATAATCCATTTTCATGCTTTTACTAGCCTTGCACAATCAGTAAGCAAATAGCAATAGAAAATTGCAGGTATGTTGAAGAGGATATTTATTCATTTGCTTGAATATTATCATAATCTTGCTATATGAATGTTATTTCATTTTTAATTTTTTTCCCCTGTTTCATTACTTATGTAACTCCAGTTCCTATCACACCAAATTTATTTCAAATAAATGCTATTCTGCAAATCACCTACCAACTTTGGATAATATCCAACTTTTTTTCGGTCTAATTTCAGTATTTTTTAGAAAATAACACTTGGAAAATTAAATCATGGACAGTTGATTTTAAGTGGTACATACAGCATTGTATATTGAAAATAAATTTTCTGACAGTGAAAATTATTTTGATTACAATTAATACACAAGAATCAATTCCATTCTGGAATGATCCAAAAATGATATGTAATATGGCAGAGGAATTAAATGTCTTATCTTCCTGCTTCAAAAGTATGACTCTATAAACATTTGGAAAGATGCATTATGCTCTTTGGCAAACAAAGTAAGTGTCCTTGAAATCATATATCCTTCACTGTAATTGAACTTACTTGACATGTTGCTAACATATCAGATAATTAAATGGAAACATAAGTACCAAATGTTTAAAGCAACTTTGTGAAATAGCTTATGTATAAAACACCAAGTTCATGAAGTAGAAAATAAACAGGTACTTCAAGGAGAAGAAGGAGAATTACATGAAACATAAGGTGCTATCTGCCAAGTAATCTGCATTTTGTAGTCAGTTGTCAAATATGATTAATTTTGAGTTCAGGGGACAGCCAGTACACAGTGGCCTTTGTTAGATCCAGAAATTTCCTATGCCCTTCAGTAATAGCTAGGATGAACCTGCTTAGCTATTTGATTTCTCCTGCATTGCATATAGATTAGAAACCTCATACATAGAGACACAATGAGTTTAGTTATATTTCCTGTGGGAAAGAAAAAAAAAAACAGGACATGAGTAGGGATTTAGAAACAGCCATTCACATCTCCAATGATTCAGAATTATTTTCTAAGAGAATTCCAAATTGATTTAATAGTTTGAAAAAAATATGCACCATGAAGCACTTTTTCTGCACGAAGAGGGGAGTAAAGGAAGCTGCAGGGAGACAGCATACAAGTGCTAAAATAATTGGAAAACTCATGTTGGAGGAAAATCACAGTCACTAATGTATAAAGCATGCCCTTAATAGGAATACTATTTTTTTTTCTTAGTTTCACTGTAGATCAGTGTGATTCCTGGGCATGCTCTACAATTTTAGGCACAGTTCATGAGCTTCTACTTTAACATTCTGTGGTATTTGAAAAATATCATTCTTTTGCTTAAATATCTATGAAACACTTCTGGCCAATCTGAGTATGTGTTCATATTCCGTTTAAAAAAAAATTTTGTTAATCTTTATTTATTGATAGAGTGAGTATGTGAGCAGGGGAGGAGCAGGGAGAGAGGGAGACACAGAATCCGAAGCAGGCTCTAGGCCCCGAGCTGTCAGCACAGAGCTCGACGCGGGGCACGAACTCATAAACCTTGAGATCATGACCTGAGCCAAAGTCGGACACTCAACCGACCCAGGTGCCCCCATATTCCATTTTTGATTGGAAAAGGATAGAGATGGTGTTTCTACGCATAGATGCATAGATGATGTTGATGAACACATGTTGCTGATGAACACATGGGCTTAGTAGTCCACCTGTCCCATATACTACCTGTGTGATCTGGGGAAATTACTGAAATATTTGAATGCCTCCTGAAAAACAAAAACTATAAGATGGACAGTATCTAAATCACAGGTTTGTTTAGAGGCATAGACTATGTACAGTGGCTGGCACAGTTCTGGGGAAGTGTTATCTATTCCAATTGTAATACTGTTATTGTTATTTTAGTCTCTTCATTCTATTTAGAAAATTCCAAGAGTACGTTTCCTTAGATGTTCAATACCTTTTTTTTCTGCTTGTAATAAAAAGTCCTGAAGAGGGTTCAGAAACAAGATCAGAAAACGTGTTTTGTTGCTGCATGCATAGGCAGGTAGATGCAGCGAATTGCTTACCTGCAGACCTATTACTGATAACTCAGCACACACTGCATTGTGAGCATGTGCAAATGCCAGAGGAAGGTATACCAGGTCTCTCTCCACTCTTCCCTACAGCAGTGCAGTCCTGGTAGTCCTTCCCTGTCAGGATGGTTTCAGTTGGAGTCATCACTTGGGAAGGCCTAGTAGGACACTAAATACAGATCGAAAGTGAGC
The DNA here is from genome assembly GCF_018350195.1 of Panthera tigris. Classification (NCBI taxonomy): domain Eukaryota; kingdom Metazoa; phylum Chordata; class Mammalia; order Carnivora; family Felidae; genus Panthera; species Panthera tigris. The sequence continues at coordinate 60,436,602 of NC_056660.1, forward strand.
TTGGTGGCATATTTATTCCCCTCGCTCTCAACTTGCAAGGTCACCTTTAAGTGGCTTGATCACTCAAGCAAAGGTCACTACTTGTTTTTTTTTTTTTTTTTTTTGGGGGGGGCGGAGCGGGGAGGCTGCTGATGCTATGAACTCAGCATCTATGGATTCTGGTCATTTTTCTCTTCCCTTGTCCTTCAGACTCAGGTTGCCTCCTTAACTTGCTAAGTTCCCCTGCATATACTGTATATAGAATTCTCTATCAGTTTCTTACTGCTGCTGTAACATTACCACAAACTTAGTTGTTTAATATATATTTATTATTTTTTATCATTATTATTTTTTATTTTACAGTCCAGGTGTCGTTGGGGCTGCTTTCCTTTGGGATATTCTAGAAGAGATTCTTTACCTTTTCCAGCTTTTAGAGGTTACCGTCATTCCTTGGCCCATGGCCCTGTATTACCCTGACATTTACTTCTGTCATCATGTCTCCTTCTCTCTCTCACCTCACTCTTTTTCTTACAAAGACCTGTGTGATTACATTTAACCTATCTAGATGATCCAGAATCATTTTCCCATCTCCTTAGCCTTGAGTTAATCACATCTACAGAATCCTCTTTGCTATGTAAGGTAGCACGTCCACTGGTTCTGGGGATTAGGACAGGGACATTTTATTTTTTGAGGGGGGCGTTATTCTACCTACCACAAGTTCCCATGTAAAGAAATTCTCATTTTATTCAATTTTGAGTGTGTCTTATCTTCTTGGTGGGACCCTCAATGATACCAGGCAACCAGTTTCTCTACTGTTACTCCTTTTGCATCATTCTATGTAAATACAAGAATTTGAGAGGCACCAACTAATACCAGTGCTTTCTTTATATCTGTTCCCGCTGTAACTGATGTGGTTTAAGCTAATATTACCTAATTTTTATTGCCATATCCTCTCCTCATTAGCACTTTTTTCCTTATACTGCATGTATCTCTAAATATAATATCCTTAAAATGGAGCTGTTTGCTAAAAATAAACCTGAATTTCAGTGTCATTGGATTGTATTTTTTTAATGTTTATTTTTGAGAGAGAAAGAGAGAGAACGAATGAACACAGAAGCAATGGAGGAGCAGAGAGAGAGGGAGACACAGAATCCAAAGCAGGCCCCAGACTCCGAGCTGTCAGCTCATAGCCTGTCGTAGGGCTCCAACCACGAGAACATGACCTGACCTGAAGTCAGACATTTCACCAAGTGAGCCACCCAGGCATCCCAGGATTGATATTTTAAACCAACCCATGTTAAGCAAATACCCCTGCACTATATATTTGTACTTTTAATGCAGCAATTTATTATTCATAAATTTGGGTATTTTAATTTTGTTGAGTGAGTATAAGACCTTCATGTTTTCACAATCTTATTCTTGTTTAAAAAAAAGTAAAATTGATACTAAGATTCAATTTCAGTTTCTTAGATCCATTCAGGTAGAAGTGAATCCTTCATTTTCTAACCTATAGGATTTAGGCATAGGCATCATTTGTGGTATTTATCATAAAATATTTCTCTTTTTATATTTGTACCTAGATTTCAGATTTCAAGATCATTGGGTAGTTAGATTTTGTGTACCCCTTGTTATGGAGCATAGAGCACATTTATGCTGTTCTTACAGTTTTCCTTTTATCCAAATTACCTCTTCAAGAGTACTGAAGGAGGGACTCTGAACATGGAGCTGCACATCAGGGTGAATGCAGTATTTTCTTGTACATGGATTTTAAATATGAGCATCAAACTGGGAGTTATTTTTCTAATTCGTTGCCTAAAGTTCATCAACTGAATTATGGTTAGCTGGCCTAGCTGATGGCATAACAAATCATGCAAAAAATAATAAGACCTAATTTCAAAAAGGTGAAATTCATATAATGCCTGGTGACTCTTAAACATAGAAGAAGCTTAACAGAAAATGAGTTGTGTTTTGAGAAAAAGACAAAGTCTTGAATCAGCCAGGCTTGGGTGTTTACTCTGGTTTTGCAACTTGGCTATGTGGCTTAATATTGGTGCACTTCAATTTATTCCTTTATTATTTACACACAGAATTTTTGAGAACTGAATTACAGATAGGTTTGTTGAGAAAATAATTTATGTACAATGTCTATTTCAGTATTCACTAAATTTGTATTTCACAAAAATCTCAAAAGAAGGAGATGATGATACCCAACTGCAAATCTGGGTCTTCAGGACCATGCACAAGGTCAGATGCCAGCACCCAGGAAACACAGACCCTAGAAATGTGTGATTAACTAGAAAGGGAAGAAAGGGACTCACACAGGTGTTTTTATGAGATTCTGGGTTTGTTGCTGCTATTGTGGTTTTGTGTCTAAATGAAATACAGGAGTCTATTTCTGCCTACTTGGTATCAACAAGGAAAATCACACAGACCTATTGGGGACAGTTTTTCTTCACCATCAAGAAAACCTATCACTACATTAAAGTTCTTATTAGGTCTCAACAACCCTATTTCCTACATTTCCCTCCCGCTGTTCATGAAAATACTCCTGTTGTCCTCTCCTTTCTCCCCATGAATTTCTGAGAGTATTTTCAAAAAAGTTGAGAGAGAAAAGGAAACTTCCAGAGATAACAACTTAGGTTCAAGCATTTGTGGTCTAAAGACAATCCCGGCATGTCTTCTACATTTCTCTATGTTCCTGCAGATAGATCTCAAAGAAATCAGGTTTCATCTGAAGCAGAATAAATGACATATGAAATTTGATTATTTTTAGAGAAAATTGGTTTCTTGTAGTAGATGATGTCAGTAGGAAACTAAAAGGATCCTGTTGTCCCTACCCAATTTTTCAGACTTCCTCTGATAAATATTCTTCCAAAGTTATTAGATTTATTTAAAAACTACATTTCCCTTATGAATATTATTGTAACCACCAAGCTATCTTCACTTTGTATCATTGTTATTCTACCTAGAGTCTAATTGCCAATACATTATAATCTAAATATTATAGTAAACAACAAATTACAATGGCTTTTGTCACAATACAGGGTAAAGGTTTCATCCCATACACATTGCAGTTTGATGACTTTCTGAAGTAATCATTGACAAAATAGCACATGTTGAAAAGAAGCTTACCCTTTAGACCTATGCTGCAATCAAAAGAAACACAACTATTTAACAAGGGAAGCATTAGTTTGAACAACACTGTTCTGTCTGGAAGGGGGGTGCGGGGGGGGGGGTGCGGGGAGGGGAATTCTAGTATTGCTTTTGAAGGATATTCAGGGAGACAGTTATAAAAACGCAACAAATTGAAATTTGTAAATTAATTTAGCAATTGCTGTAACAAAGCTACAGGCATAGAGCTAGCTAATAAAATGTGTCAATCAAGTAGCACTTCTATAAAGGTACAAGAGAGCAGTTAATGTAGACTTTAATGGTGCTGCAGTATTTAATCTTCTGGACGTGACCTTGTATAATAAATCCCAGGTTGTTTTCTGGGAAAGGAGAATTTACTGCAACGCACAACTGTCATATGCCCAGTACCTTCCTTTCCCTTTTACCTTTATGTTAGGTGTTTTGTGGATTTCTAAATGAAGTTAATATGATAATAAAACCATTAGGGTTTTGCAGAGATGGAAGTACATACATGTATGAAGAAAATATAAACAAAGTCTTAAATTTTCCACAGGCAATATTAAATATGGTTTCCTCTGGATATAGACAAGAAATAGATATCCACTTAAGAATATAGTTAACCATAGGGCGCCTGGATGGCGCAGTCGGTTAAGCGTCCGACTTCAGCCAGGTCACGATCTCGCGGTCCGTGAGTTCGAGCCCCGTGTCAGGCTCTGGGCTGATGGCTCAGAGCCTGGAGCCTGCTTCGGATTCTGTGTCTCCCTCTCTCTCTGCCCCTCCCCCGTTCATGCTCTGTCTCTCTCTGTCCCAAAAATAAATAAAAAAAAACGTTGAAAAAAAAAATTTTTAAAAAAAAGAATATAGTTAACCATAAATAAAAAATAGGTTAAATTCCCTCAGAATATTGAGTTACCAATTTGTGTCAATCATGTAGATCGACCTATAGAAGAGACAAGTTGTGGCCTGAGATTTTCTTTCAATCTAAACTAAGCTTTCATATTTTCTACAATAAATATTACACAGAATAAATATGGTATCCACATGCAAATTATAATGCTCTAAAATAGAATCCAATCAAGATAAAAATAAACTATTTAGAATAGTTTTAAATATACCAAGTACTCATGTACACATAAACAGGTACATACTCACATATAATCACATGTATATATGCAAGAAACACACACCTTAGGAACAATCTCGCAAAGTTTTATTAGTAAAGAGAAGTAAGTGTGTTTCAGTTCTAAAAGTTTTTCTGGGGTGCCTGGGTGGCTCTGTCAGTTAAGCGTCTGACCTTGGCTCAGATCATGATCTTACGGTTTGTGAGTTTGAGCCTTGCGTTGGGCTCTGTGCTGACAGCTCAGAGCCTGGAGCCTGCTTCGGATTGTGTCTCTTTCTCTCTTTGCCCCTCCCCAACTTGTGTTCTCTCTAAGTGTCTTAAAAAATAAATGTAAAAAAAAATTTTTTTTTAATTTTTTGGTGTAATCTTTTGGGTTTCTATATAGGGTATAATGTCTGCTAATAGTGAAAGTTTGACTTCTTCCTTGCCGTTTTGGATGACTTTTATTTTTTTATTGTCTGATTGCTGAGTCTAGGATTTCCAGTACTATATGAGAGTGGACATCCCTACCTTTTTCCAGACAATAGAGGAAAAACTCTCAATTTCCCCCCATTGAAGATGATGGCCTTTCATACATGACCTTTATGATGTAGTTCCCTCTATCCCTACTTTGTTGAGGGTTTTTAACAAGAATGGATGCTGTACTTTGTCAAATGTTTTTTTCTGCATCTATTAAGAGGATCATATGGTTATTATGCTTTCTTTTATTGATGTGATGTATCACATTGTTCGATTTGTGAATATTGAACCCCCTTGCAACCCAAGAATAAATCCCAATTGATTGTGGTTATGATTCTTTTAATGTACTGTTGGATTTGATTTGCTAGTATTTTGTTGAGAATTTTTGTCCCCTCAAGTCAAAATCTCCGCATTCAAATTCTGGTTCTTAGGATCTATTATTCTTAGCCTCATTGTGCCTCATTTTCCTCAGCTATATGAAAAAAAGTAAATGATATAGATACCTAACTGAGTATTGTTAATAGGACACAATATGCAAATATATAAAAAATGCAACTGAGAGTAATATCTGACACATACTAATCTCAGTAAACTTTAGGTTTTATCCTTCTGTACTTTATCTAATATCGATATTTCACTTTATGGTTCTCAGAGAATTTCCTCAAATACCAACCCTACTTAAAATATGATGACATATTACTCTGTGAAATATGTGTTCTATGTATTTTTCACAAAGCAGGGAGGTTTCTAAATCACTGGAGATGAAGACAGGGATTGAGGAAGGCTGCACCAAGGAAAGGCATTTACATTTCGTATCCAAGAAATGCCAACTCTGGGTAAAGAAGTTTTGTCTGCTTCCAAAAAGGAATAATATAGTAAAGAAAGGTCTCCCAAAGTTCCATATCCAGTAAGTTGGACCAAACTCTATACATTCAGTATGTAGAGTTTCAAGTAATAAAATAGTGTAGTGGAGGGGAAAACATGGAGGGGCTGAAAAGCTACATTGCTTGGGTATGTATATACTGGTTATACTGATTCCTCTTTAGGCAGGTTGCTTGATTTGTGTGTGTGCGTGTACTGTATCTGTATAGTGAACTATATATTTAATATATATATTTGAAATAGTGAACTGCTTCAACTGTAGTGAAATAATGGAACTTCCATGACATTTGACATTTGTGAAGTACCTGAAACTGTGGCTAGCATATCATGAATGTTATTTTTTTGTTAAATACAATGAAGAGGAAACTGATAATTAAAAAAAAAAAGTGCTGGGGTTAGTTTTCAATTTATTTTACTGTTTGGCCCAAGGAATTTGTACTTTTAAAAAAATGTTTTTAATGTTTTTATTGTTTTGGAGAGAGAGACAGAGTACAAGTGGGAAGGGGCAGAGAGAGAATGAGACACAGAATCTGAAGCAGGATCCAGGCTCTGAGCTGTCAGCACAGAGCCCGATACGGGGCTTGACCTTGTGAACCATGAGATCATGACTTGAGCTGAAGTCAGATGCTTAACCGACCGAGCCACGCAGGTGCCCCGGAATTTGTACTTTCAGATGAGAAGTTTTGGAACAAATTTTTTTTCAATAATTTGTGTAAACCTAAGTTGTGGATGGTATTAAACAATACAGATGTCCATACTCTCCTCTATAGATAATGTAATTCAAAGAAGGGTGATCTGATTCAGGGATCTGCATAATAGCAAAAAGTAAGTAGCTCTGGTCCAGGAGTAGATCTGTTGGCACTTTGAGGAAATCTGCTATGGGAGAGTGTGAACCAAGTTATACAAACTTGAGTCACCGTTACTATTTCTGTAGTCTCCTTCACAGCAACTGGGATTTATTTTTCCAGAAGGAAAGATGAAAACTGGAACATGCTGGCTGCTCTAGAGAACACCTTCTCTTCATTCTCTCTCAACATAATCAAGTGTTTTTCAGCTCTGTGGATTTTTGCCAGCTGTGTTTAGCTGAGGGGTTATCAGACCATGATTGAAAATGAGAAATACTTAGGAAGGCGGAATCCCTCTTCCACCCAAACTGAGAAATATAAATGTGACCTCTTCCAAGTTATAGTTGAAGTGGAAAGTGGCTTTATGGCTTCTGAACTGATAAAGAGCAAAAGGAACATGCTCCTGCAGACACCGCAGCCCCTAATCATGAATAGCACAGCCTGCCGGGAGCCAGGCTGAGCCTCAAACAGCAGGCACTTTCCTGAAAAAGAATTGATTGAGTAGTGAAAACCTAAGTCTACGTCTGTAGTACCTGCAACTAAAAAAAAAAATTGTAAAATATCACAGAAACATATTTGATTCTTCAACACCACCTCTGGAATTATGTGAAACGTAGAACCAATCGTTGTCACAAAAATATTTTAATGTCCCCAAATATATTCACCTTCTCCATATGTGAAATGTGGAATTAAGTGCTTTTCATGATTGAATGCTCATAGATTTGTAGTTGTGAGAGCTCTACTAAATATGTTCTTTTGTCTCTTCTCCAGAAAAGATATCATTTCCCGCAATGGCCAGTGTCCTGGGGACAATGCATTGGGATCTAATCAGTTCATAGTGAACACAGTTTATCAAATGCAAGTTATCAAGGCCTTGTGTATTTGCGTATACACCATAGTTCTTCTTAAATTCCTCCTCATTCTAAAGAAGGGAATGGAGAGAGATTTAATCCATTTGTTTTTGTTTTCTGGAGATACATCTCTGTGCTCCTTCTCCTTTTCTTCAGAGCCTTTTGTTGATTTCAACATGCACACAGGACACCATTGTCATGTGCCATGTATTGATGTAGAGAACAGAACTTATATTTACAAGTTCGCTTTCCAGGGTGACTTCCTTCTCAGGTTAATTAGATCATCCATTGGTGCCTTAGCTTCTTGGGAATCTAGCCCTTCCCCGTGTCAATTCCCTGTCTTAGCAGAGGTATTATAATGGCAAAACCAAAACTGGTTCCTATTCATTTCTGCCTGTCAAAATCCTAAACATTCCTTCATACCGTGCTGATTACCATGCATTTATTCTTGAATACTGGGATCACTGAGCCAACTGTGCTCTTTCCCACAAAATGTAGCAACTATTGCCATTTAGCATCATCTGCTGGAAATATATAATCATATGCTTTTTTTTATTCATCTGTATTTTTCCTTTATATCATTATTATCACCTCATTTTCTTTCCCAGTTTTATCCATGTGCACACACAAAGCAGTAAGTGAATGTTTATATTCCTATATATACATCTCATTATTATTTTATGCATAGTGACTTCAGTTGTGATCTCTAAGATCAAAAGATGTACTTAAAATAAACCACGAATATATATAGAAATGTAAGATGTGCAATTATTCATATGGAAAGTTAAATGAGAACAAATATTCATTATTAAGAATAGACATCTACTCATCCTGGACCTTGATTAGCAAAGATTTTTCAAGTTACAGTAGTATCGGCTTGTTATTTCACAGTTACATACTTTCTGCTTTAATACGTGAATCAACTGTGGTCTGTGAATAGTGGAAGAAAAAGATTCCCATTGTAATGGAGTATACTAATAAAGGCACTTAGGGGCGCCTGGGTGGCTCAGTCGGTTAAGCGTCCGACTTTGCTCAGGTCGTGATCTCATGGTCCGTGAGTTCAAGCCCCGCGTCAGGCTCTGTGCTGACTGCTCAGAGCCTGGAGCCTGTTTCAGATTCTGTGTCTTCCTCTCTCTCTGACCCTCCCCCATTCATGCTCTGTCTCTCTGTGTCTCAAAAATAAATAAATGTTAAAAAATTAAAAAAAAAAATAAAGGCACTTATTTATGTATCCTTGTGTGGCCGCAGACGTGGTGTGTAATCTTGGCCAAGTTACTTAACCTCTTTGTACCTAAATTTCTCCTTGGTAAAAAGAAGATAATTATATAGTATGTAGTTCTTTGGCATATTTTGAGTGTTAAGTATTACAATCCATGTAAAATACTTAAAACACTGCCTCATATAGTTACAACCTGGTAAGTGTTAGCTAGTTGCGAAGGGCTTACTATATACCAGTCATTGGCAAGGATACAAACACGAATGTCCCAATGGTCCTGAAAGAGAATTGTGATTTATTTTATTTATTTATTTATTTTTTATTTTTTAACATTTATTTATTTTTGAGAAGAGAGAGAGCATGAGTGGGGGAGGAGAAAGAAAGAGGGAGACACAGAATCTGAAACAGGCTCCAGGCTCTGAGCTGTCAGCACAGAGCCCGACGTGGGGTTTGAACTCACGGACCATGAGATCGTGACCTGAGTCGAAGTCGGACACTCAACCGACTGAGCCACCTAGGTGCCCATTATTTATTTTAAAGATGTTTAAATGCCCAGTCTTTTTTTCATTTGCTCAACAAATATTTCTTGAGCAGCTACCATGTGCCTTGTGATGTCATAGGTATAAAGTTGACAGGTGAATTCCCTCCCATTGTGCAAGTTACATTCTACAGGTGGGGAGAGAAGTAAATGATTGTACCAATAAGCTAATGCCATAACATTGGGTAAAGAAACACTGTGAACACAGCCAAGGGAATAAAAACTGACCACAGATATCCTATAGACTAGGGATAAACCAGCCTGTTAGAAATAATGAGGAGACGGGAAAATTCCCAATCAGATTTTTCTAGAGGGAGGAAACAGTAACAGATGCAAAGACACCTGCATAAAAACTTTGGTGTACGTGAGTATCAGAAGGAGGCCCACAGGCTACAGGTTGGTATGTGGAGGGCAGAAGTAGGAGGTGAAGTGGGAGAGATAGGCAGTGGCCCCATCTGTATCGCCTTCAAGTTGTAGGAAGAAGTTTGGATTTTATTTCAAGGCAATAGAATATCACTGGAGGGTTTTTAAGGAAGAAAATAACATAATCTGATTTGTGTGGTAAAATTTCATGCTGACTGCTGTGTAGAGAATGGATTATAGGAGTGGAAATGAGAAGGCCCAGACAAGCATTAAGAAGCAGTTCCAGTTGTCCAGTGTAAGGGAGTGGTGGCTTGGTTAGGAAGCCAGAGGATATATTTGGGAACATTGATTTACTTGGAATCATTATCCAAGAAGAAAATCTTACCCCTTGTAATTTAATTAGTGCATGATGCTAATTAGTGAATTACAGTGTGGTCTCTTGCATGAAATGAAGGGTAAGAAGGATAAGCAGAGTTTGACAACTGGTATCAATAGATCAGACTATGGGTTAGATATCAAATGTCTAAGATTAAATTGTATAATATACAGTATTTTATATACATATATATACACACACACAATTATATATGTATGTGTGTGTGTATACACACACACACACACACACACACACACATATATATATATATATATATATATATATATATATATATGTATGTTTTCTCATTCCCCTCCCCACAGAATGATTTATTTTCACTGTTTAAACACACTCATGGCAACTGAAACCAGTTGGAAAGTTTCAGCATTCCTGGGAGGAATGGGGAAGAAGAACTTTTGGAAAATAAACAATGTTTTGAGGGCTGTCACAGAGGTAGAAGGTCATAGGGGAAGAAAAGCTATTTCTTCTGGGAACACAGGTTTGGTTGCTGATGTTGAAATTATAAGTCTCTAAGTTAATGGTATGCATTAAACTCCTGTTTTATTAATCTGGATATAAGAGTGACAACTGATGTTATCATAAGTGAAAAAAATAATCACTTACCTATATGTTACCTAGGAAAAACCAGAATTGATAGGTATTTGTTTACACAGACATTTATTCAGCATTTATTACATACCAGCCTTAGACTATGTTCTCAAGTGTTTTTCAGTTATTTGAGGGGACTGAGGCATATAATCTGATCTTTCGAATGTAAGATGTAAAGTAGGGGCGGGGAGGAAGGAAGGCCCAGAAGTACGCCCACAGCTCAGCAGCAGGGCAGTTGTCCCATCTTGTACATTCTGGGGTGGGACTTGGTAGAAGAGATGGAACTCTGAGGTGACTTGGAGAAATGAGAGCATAGTAGGTGAAGGAAAGTGGCCAGTGACTTTCCTGGAAAGGGGATAGCATGAGTAAAAGAAGGGTGACCTGAAATGTATGACTGAAACTCAGGGCAGATACTTTAATGGGTACTTTAATATCTACCCATAAAGAAAATGAAAATGAAAAAAAAAATCAGATTATCATTCAGTACTTTTACATTTATATAATATTAATTATACCCACCTATATACAAAACTTAAAATATGTATATTTAGTAGTAATGAATGAAATGTATATGTGTATGTATGTACATTGAGATTTATTGAGATTATAAATAGATGCTAAACTCTGCCCTAAATACTATCTTACCTGACTTATGTTTCCATATAACATTGTAGTTGATGGTCTTTTTATACTATTTTCAGCTGCTAATGCTATTTCTTAAGTATGTATAAATGGTAGCTAAGTGTAATTCTAACTATAAAATTCTAGACAGAGAACTGCTCCAAGTCCACTCTTTCTAAATGTAGTATTTGAAGCTCTATGCCTTGTTAATTTACCAGAAATTCAATAGATACTACTTATAAGTAGTTTATTGGGGTTAACGTAACAAAATACCACAAATTGGGTGGCTTTGCCAGTGGAAAATAGAACTGGACAGAATTAAATAGGCAAGTAAGACTTCATTCAAGACTAATGCAGTAAGGATGAGAGATTGAACTCACCTTTGTTCAGACAAAAGGCAGGAGAGTTTTTCAGCACTGGGGTGAGGTAGCCAAGTACAAGACAATGGAGGATAGATTGTCAGTGCCATTAGGTCATCCCTGTTTGCCATTTGCTGCTTAAAGAAGTCGGCTCCTTCTCCCCTACAGAGCCTGGGGATAATGGGACCCTATTGTTCTTGATGTTTACATTTCAAAAGAATGTCTCCTGGGTCCTTGAGAAAGATTGTCCTGGCTTGTAAAACTGGAAGGAGGAGGGGAGAAGATTTCCATCTCCAAGGAATAGAGAGAAAATATATATAATTGCAAGTTTTTCTAAAGTAAATGTGCTAAGATAAGGAAGCTCGGCACAAAAACTCAAGAAGAAACCTGCCTAAAGTTTAGTCATAGCTGAGGGGAATGTTAAGGCCCTTTTGGTCAGCTTAAAGAAAGTCATTGTCTCACAGTTGCGGTGGCTAGAAGGCTGAGATAAACATGTCAGTAGGGCTGGTTCCTTCTGAAGGCTGGGAAGGAACATCTGTTCCAGGTATCTCTCTCAGCTTCTGGTAGTTTACTGTCAATCTTTGGCATTGCCTTGGCTTCTGCTGCATCACCTTGAAATCTGCCTTCATCTTTATACAGACTTCTTCCTGTATGCCTGTCAGTGTCCAAATATCCCCTTTTAATAAGGACACAGGTCTTATTGGATTAGGGGCCTATCCTACTCCAGTATGACCTCATCTTAAGTAATGATATCTGCAACAATCCTATTTTCAAATAATGTCACATTCTGAGATACTGGGGAATAGGACTTTCAATATATGAAACACAATCCAACCCGTAATGTGTAGTATTTATGAGTTAACGGGCACATTTAATAACTCAAATGGCTCCTGCATATTGGGAATTAACACTCAAATGGATTCTCACTGCAGTATAAGACTCTGAGTCATTTGGTTTCATTCATAATGATGAGTAGCATTTAGTATAATTAATGTTTTTAATATATATATATATATATATTTACTCTGATTAATAACCCTTTATTTTAGAGAGTGACTACATATAAATATTTATTATTAACTGCTTATAGTAAATTTTCTAGTTATATCTAAAAATGAAGAGTAAATAATTTCTCCTTCCATATATTTAATATTTGTATATATTAAATATATATTATTAGATGACTTAAAAACTCCATGACTAGATTTTTGTAGGATTTTGACTTGATGCAGTTAAACTCAATTAATGCTTATGAGGTACATTTCCAATTAAAAAATTAGAGTCAAGAAAGAAAAACAGTGTGTCTAAATTTTCTTAGATATACAGGGTTCTTAATCACAGTTTTACTGATTAGAAAAGTGTCTGTTATTTCAGTATACATAATTATATCTCCATGTTAATATTTTTGTGTCTTCCTTGTTACCTGAATTTATACACGTTTTTATCAAAGTAGGGTACAAGTTCTATTGTATTTGACCACATGAAAAGGTGTTGCCTAAACCTGTTTTATTTTGTTTCTCTCTCTCTAAGGGATATTCAGGTTCAACAGGAGATGACAGAAGAACAAGATGATGGAGCAGTGGCCAGTGGGACAGGAGGGTGTGATTATGTCAACAACAAAGGCAAACTTGAAGAGCAAAGCATAACAGTTAAAGATGTCTCCATACAACAGGGTAGGTGAAAACAGTGTTATAAAGGGTCAAATATATATATATATATATATATATATATATATATATATATATATATATATATATATATATATATATAGTTTTCTCAAGTTTGTTAGAAACAAGAAAGAAAAGTAAAATATCCTTTTGGAAGGAATTTGTGACATAATGGTAATTGGATACTTTTTAAAATAGAAAGTAGCAGGATGTGGTAACCGTTTTTTTTTGTGTGTAGGATAATGTAGTTATACCTAAATAAAGTTTCCTATAAATAATTTAATTTAAAATGACAGAAATGAGATTTAGAGTTTTGACTGAAAAACAGTTGGTGTTGAAAGGAAAAGGAGTTTAATCTTGGATCATTGTGCGCTGTGAGTAGAAAGTGAATGAAAGACCCTTCTAGGAGGAAATGTTGAGGCTAAAAGAAGTCCAGTGACTTTGTTCTCTCTTATATTGAAGTGTTCAAGGTTTGTAACTAAAGTCGTTTGCTGAAAAGAAATTAAAATGTGGGGGAAATAAAATCCAAAAGAACTGATTACTGGCCATGGCCTACCATTAACTTCCTTTACACTGAGTCTTCTTTCTTAACAATATGGTTTTATGGTTTTCTTAATGTGTATAAGCAAATGGACTACTGTGGCATTATGTTAATTATGATGATTTGGTAATCCTTATAGTATCCTACTTTTTATAGCTAAAGAGCTACACGGATTGTTTTATACTACGTTAGATCCTGTATTTTTTCTCTAATTTAGAAAAAAAATTCTATCATTTATGATGGGTTTTATAGGTGAAGGTTTTGCTTCACTTTGGGATTGTCTGGTCTGGATGTATATGTGGAAATTGCTTTGCTAAGTAAATATTTGCGTTAAAACACAGGTAAGTGTTACTTAATGAGTGATGTGTAGCATCTAAGGCCTTGAACAATTGTGGGGAAAAAAACAAAACAGCAGCCTATGGAACTACTTAGTAGTTACCATGACTAATAGGGTAAGTCTTCCTTAGTAAACTGAGTATCTAAAGATGTGGTTTCCTATTTATTTCTGATAATGAGAATGCTGTATACAGGAGGAATTAGATGGCAATTTTTAGTTGTTGAAGTTGCTGAAGCATTTAGGCTGCTAAGATATTGTTTGTTGAATGTGTGACATTTATGGGAATCCAAGTGTACTTTTAGTAGCACATTTTAGATAATGTTTGGTAGTTTGGATTCAAAATCCAGATTATGTGAGTAAATACTAGGAAATAGTTGACAAAGTATGGGAATGGAACAGTTTTACATAAATATATGTGTGATAAACTCATGTTGTAGGGGTCAATATCTTACTGCTTTCTTATTAATAGTAATGATTTTATTTCATCACTGAAGCCTGTTATGGACCACATTTGAAAAAGAAATGAGAAGGAATCTAGCCTTATAGTTTTGTTATGGGAGATGATAACAGGAAATGTATATTTTAGATGTTGAGTTAACTCTATATAGAGTCAAATATGAACTTTCTAAAGGCAGAATTCATCTATATGCATGAGCCATATTTTTCTAAAGAGTAAGACATTAGGATTCTTAATATTAAGAAGCTGGTATTCAAGGGCTTGTAAAATTTTGATGACAAAGATTTCTGTTTTAATATGTGAGTTTTATGAAGTCCTCTTCTTCAATCTCTCCAATGCTTTTTATTTTTATGTCATTTCACTTTAGTTGTATACTTGGCATAATTAATCCAAACTTTATGCCTTCTCACTTTTTGAGCATTGATACATAATTCCCAATATTATTTAAAGTGAGTATTTACATTTTTAATTTTTTTTTTTTTTTTTTTTTTTTTAATTTTTGGGACAGAGAGAGACAGAGCATGAACGGGGGAGGGGCAGAGAGAGAGGGAGACACAGAATCGGAAACAGGCTCCAGGCTCCGAGCCATCAGCCCAGAGCCTGACGCGGGGCTCGAACTCACGGACCGCGAGATCGTGACCTGGCTGAAGTCGGACGCTTAACCGACTGCGCCACCCAGGCGCCCCTACATTTTTAAAAGAGAATAAAGAATAAATTAAGAGTTGAAGATCATTTAGAAAGATCATGGTAAATTTACTTCTATGTTGAAAAATCTTAATGATGACTGTCAAACTTCCTGATTTCAAGCTATATTATGAAGTTATGGTAGTTGAAATAGTATCTTACTGACATAAAAACAGACATAGAATAATGGAACAGAATAGAGAGCCCAGAACTAAACCCATGCATACACAGTCAACTAGTAGTTAACATCGGATCCAAGAATACTTAATGGAGAAAAGACAATTTGTTCAATAAATGGTGCTGAGAATATTGTATATTCATAGCTAAAAGAATGAAACTAGACCCCTATCTTATACCACTTATAGAAATTAACTAGAAATGTATTAAAGACTTATATGTAACATCAGAAACCATAAATAAAACTCCTAGAAGCAAACATAGAAAAAAAGCTCCTTGACAATGATCTTTTTTTGGAGATAACACCTAAAACAAAAGCAATAAAATAAATAATAAGTGAGACTACATCAAACCAAAAACTTTCTGCATAGCCAAAGAAATGATCACCAAAATGAAAAGACAGCCTGTTGGGTAGTAAGGACTATTTGCAAACCATCTATTTGTTAAGGGGTTAATATCCAAAATATATAAAGAACTCCTACATCTCAATAGCAAAACAAACACATAATGCAACTTAAAAATGGGCAAAGGACCTGAGTAGACATTTTTCCAAATAAGATATATGTATGGCCCACAAATACGTGGAAAAATGCTTGACGTTATTATGCAAATCAAAACCACAGTGAGGTATCCTCTCATGCCTGTTAGAATAGCTCTCATCAGAAAGACAAGAGGTAACAAATGCTGGATGTGGAGAAAAGGGAACCCTGTGCATTGGAGGTGGGACTGTAAATTGGCATAGCCACTATGGAAAACAGAATGGATGCTTATCAGAAAATACAATAGAACTACCATATGATTGAACAATTCCACTTCTAGTAATTTAGCTGAAGAAAACGAAATCACTATGTTGAAGAAATACCTGCATCCCTGTGTTCATAGCAGCATTATTTAGAAAAACTAAGACATGGAAACAGCTGTCAGATGAATGGAAAAAGATACGGTATATGTATATATGTGCAATGAAATAGTATCAGGATATAAAACAAGAAATTATATCTTGAGACACAACATGGGTAGACTTGAAGGCATTGTGCTAATAAGTCAGTGGAAGGCAAATAGTGTATGATCTCACTTAATATGTGGAATCTCAAAAAAATAATAATTAAAAAAAAAAAAACCTCATAGAAAAAGAGACCAGATTCCTGATTACCAGAGGCAAGGGGTGGGGTGGGAATAGGGGAAATAGAGAAAGGTGACCAAAAGTTATAAACCTCCAGTTATACCTTCCAGAGTTGTAATGTCTAACAAAATGACTATAGTTTACAATGCTGTATGATATGGGTGTGTGTATATGCATATATATATGTGTGTATACCTATATGACAGTTTAGAAAGTAAATTCTAAGAGTTCACATAACAAGGTAATTTTTTTGTATCTATATGAGATGGTGGATGTTAACTAAACTTATTGTGGTAATCGTTTCATAATATATGCAATTCAGAGCATTATGTTGTATACCTTATGTTACATACACTGCTCTGTATCATTATAGCTTAATAAAACTGGAAAAATATAATGAGTCATAGATGGGCGGGTATTAAATTTAAAAAAAAATGAAATATTTCCTTGATGAAACATGGTGTAATAACTTCCTATCATCCCAAATGTTTGAAGTCTTATTTTCATTGAAATCATTCTGTACTGTGTAAACTTTTTAAAAATAATGTGTAAGTAGAATAAAAAAAAAAACTTGAAAAACAGTGCAATTTTTTATTTTGATGTAAAAGATGATGGTATAATTGTTTTGCACTATGATCTCTTTTACCTTTAACTTTAGCTGTGTTTTTTAAAAATGTTGACTTCAGGGGAACCCGGGTGGCTCACTTGAAACAAAATTTTTTTGAGTTCTCTTACTGACAAATATGCTACTTTTATTTATATCTTACATTTATGATTGAAAGAAATAATATATTTCTCTTTTTAATAAAAATGAAGCTATACTTATACTTTCCACTTCAATTCACAACTCCCTGATTTCTGTTCACAGATGACTCTAGTCTGTGGACCCCTGTTCTAGTATTTTAATTTTCCTACTATCAACTTCACAATGAGAACTTTTAAACTACGAGATGTGCATTTTTACTCCTCTTATTTTTCCAGATTCTATCAATCTTTTGAAAATAGCATATGATTTTGAGTCCTATAAGTCAGAGGTGAAACAAGTATTTGTTGCATCTTAGCTGCCTAAAACCAAGCAAGCCACGTGCTTTCCACGCATGCTCCCTCACACACTTCTTACAAAAGTTTTGGGAGAATTAGAAATAATTACTATAAACACCCAGTACTCCACGTGGTGAAATTGTTCTAAATAAGTAGTAGCTTTAAAAAAAGGATCAGGCAAATCTGAACTTATCCATGCAGCATGTAAGCTCTCACCAGCGTGGTTTACAAATTCAGATTACAAATTCACTTCTGAATTTTATAGAAAGGTACAGAATGAGAGAGAAAAATGGGACAGTGGTGGGGATTGGGCTAATGGGAACTAGAAGAGGTAAACAAAAATAAAAGAACTTGGGGTGTTTCTATAAATCAGTCCCCAAGAGGGGCGCCTGGGTGGCTTAGTTGGTTAAGCGTCCGACTCTTGGTTTTGGCTCAGGTGACAATCTTACGGTCCATGAGTTCCAGCCCTGTATCCCCTGGGCTCTGTGCTTACACCATGGAGCTTGCTTGCTATTCTCTCTCTGCCCCTCTCCTTTGGTCTCTCTGTCTCTTTCTCTTAAAATATATAAATAAACTTAAAAAAAAAATGTTGACCTTATATTCACCTTCAGACTACGACATTATTTTGCATTCAAAAAGAGATACCTGACAGTACTATTTTGGAAACAGACATTAAGAAGAAAATGAATACAGATTTGACAGACAATAGCTAGAAATGTTTGATATTCCAATTATTGTTACAAACAATAAAAATGACTTCCTTCTGCCCCTGGAATTGTAACATCACAGCAGTGAAAATTTTATCTTTTCTTAGAGAATGTATATTTTCATATTACTAAAAGATTATTTAAGAGAACGTTTTTCACAGGGTTTCCGGTCCAACTTCACATTTCCAATTGTACCTTTTTTTTTTTTTTTTTAATCCAAATGACTGTCTCATGTGCACAGTCTTTTTACCTTTACTCAGCCACATTAGAATGGGCCTTGGGCCTGGAACACTTCTGAGATAAAAAGCCTAAACAGCCTGTGCTGGAATGACCACCTTGTGTGGGTATCTTTCTTGTTTCATGTTCATTGAGTATTCTTTTGTCTTTTCTTAAAGCATGTATGTTACATGATACCTGGTCAACCCCACTGTTACATCTGTCTTCCTTAGGGAGAGGACAGTGTTCCTTCCACTGTGGTATGAAAGGGATATGCATAAGGAAATTCACAAAGAGGGGTGCCTGGGGGGTTCAGTCAGTTAAGCATTTCTTTATTTCACCTCAGGTCATGATCTCACACTTTGTGAGATCAAGCCCCACGTCTGACTCTGCACAGACAGCACAGAGCCTGCTTTGGATTTTCTTTCTCCCCCTCTCTGCCTCTCTCTCTCTCTCTCTCTCTCTCTCTGCCTGCCTCTCTCTCTCTCTCTCTCTCTCTCTCTCTCTCTCTCTCTCTTTCTTTCTTTCTTTCTTTCTCTCTGTCTCAAAATAAACATTTTGAAAAAGAAATCTCTATGAGAGATGTCCTGTCCCTGGGTAACCAACACCCACCTTTGAAACTGATCTTGTTGTCTGTTTTCTATGTTTAATAAAGCATTGCTACACCCAGTTATTGACTGTGTTCTGTTTTCTTTGGCAACTCTGATACCAAGTTGCAATAGATGGAAGTGTTTATAGTTCTTCCCTGGGATGGAAATAGTGCATGGTACTCTGTTCAGTAGTCTTTCTCTGGAAAAGAAGGGGAGAAAAGTTGAGGCAAAACTAGCAATCTTAAACATTCAGACAAAAATTATATAATTTTATATAATACGTATTTTATATAATATGTATATTGTATATGTTATTATTATGAAATATTTATACAGATAGTGCTATTTAGGAGCAAGTATCACGAACTCAAAAGATCCCAAAAGCTGGGGTTTGAATTTAAGTTCTCAATTATTATTTGTGCAGTCTGTAATAAATTATTTAAAAATTGGAAATATTTTACCACTGCATTTTTATGGATAAAAATAAGGTAATGTTTGAGTGATTTTCAGTTTCTAAAGAAACCTAAATATATAAAACAAACATGGAACTGTTTAGCCGAATGGACACACATAATATCATGACTTTATGTTGTTGCAGACTTTTTTCAAAATACTTCAAAATAATTTCCAGTGTTACTTGATGCTGATCAATGTTTCCTTTAATCTATTTCAATCTACTTCATCACTTCCAAAAATTGTAACTTGATGGGCTGTTAATTGTACCCTTTTTCTTTTCTGAAATGTAAACATAGATAAAATTTTCAATTATTTAAAATTTCCCTGGTAAGTAAATAATATTTGGCCTGGAAAGTGCAGTGGCATACTACCTGTGAAAATGTAAGATGCCTTTGTCCAACAAGTCTGAGTAAATTTTTAGACTTGGAGTGGCCTGTTATGGGTGTATGAGCAGACTATGTCAATTTCAAGTATATTGAAAGACTTAGGAATTGTTCCTGCAACTGAACTGTGCATGGTGTACATTTCAAATTTCCTTTGGTTTACATGGTTGACTATCTATGTATTCTATAAACTGGGTTGCTAATGTGCCAATAGGACCAGAGAGAAAAGGAGAGAGAATCACCTGATAAATAACATACTGATAACTAAGAAATCATCATCATCATCATACTCATTTGCAAGTGAATACATACTGGGATTTGGTTTCCTGATAAGTTTTCCTATTTCATGCTATAAAGTTTAATTTTAAGTTTATTTTTGAGAGACAGAGACATAGCATGAGTTGGGGAGGAGCAGAGAGAGAGGAAGACCCTGAATCCAAAGCAGGCTTCAGGCTCTGAGCTGTCAGCACAGAGCCCGATGCGGGGCTCTAACGCACAAACCGTGAGATCATGACCTTAGCCAAAGTCTGACACTTAACCGACTGAGCCACCCAGGCACCCCCATACTGTAAAGTTTTAACATGATGTAAATATCCTATGATCTAATTAGTAAATACTATAGGAGTGATAAGTTACAGAATAATTTTCAACAAGCAGATTGCATGATTATGAAAACTTCATTAATGTGACACACATGAATTATCCAGCCACTGCATTTATTCCCAGATGTTACTTAAGACTACATCTCCAGAGAAGTGGGCATTTTATGCAATGTCTCTTACCTCTTTCTGGACATTTTAATTCCTCATAACATGAAGGAACTACAACCTTCTTAGATTAGAATGACTGTAGGGAATTTCAGTGACTGGATTAAATCAGAAAGTTAGTATATAAGTTAGGCAAGTTGTTCCTTTGATGCTAATAAGAATGATGTGACTATTTTCATGGAGTATTTGCTCTCATAGATATTTTGTAGCTTGACTTTAATCATATATTGTATCTATGAATTATTTTATAACAGTATGTGATTCAACCAGATAACAATCTCTTGACCTGTGTTGTTGAGGACAGGAATCTCTGTTGTGTATTTTTACGATTGATCTGATCATAGGCTTTGCTGCCATGTAAATGCTGCTAAGTCTACATCTGGAAACACAGCTTCTAATCATCCTATTATGATAATCAAATACACCTTTAGGATTCCTACTTCTCTTCTTTTGCTGTAGTTATTTTTTCTGCTTTGATAGGAGTTTTCCCCTCAACTATACTCCACTTGGTGGACTCATTCTTTAGCCCATTAACACTCTCTAAGGAGTGTAACATTTGTTGACAGAACAGATGAAAAAAAGAAAAAAATTTCCTTATTTCTCTGACATAACACAAACAATATGACTTTGATGCTGTGACTGATAGTATTATATAATTAGTTAAAAATTGCTATTATGTGATGGGAGATAAATATTCTTCACTTCTAACTGCATTCATTGTTACCCTCCAGTTTAGTACACATGCAAACAGGTACCCTCTGTTAATTCAGTTTGTGTGTGTGTGTGTGTGTGTGTGTGTGTGTGTGTGTGTGTGCGCGCGCGCGCACATGCATGTGTGTGAGGTGGGGGGAGGCATATGTTTTCTAAGAAGTATTAAATCATATGCTCTAGTGCAGAGCTAAATTCACCATATTTGCTGTAGATTTTCAACATTTTCAAGAGAGTAATAGCTAGCATCAGTAACAACTAAGTTAACATTTTGCTCCTCACAAAGATTTTCAAATATGTATGTGTGTATATATGTTCATATATAATTAAAATGATGTAATTGCATAAGCATTCCCTTAATTTGTGAAATATTTTACAACTAAAAGCAAAACCAAAACAAAGAACCATTTCATGTCTGTACTGCAGGTGTCTGGAATGTCAGATTATAACTGACTGTGTTTCTTTTCTACTTATAACAAAACAAAAAAACTAAAAATGAAATCATATTGAATGTAAATTTAAGAGTGTAGGTTTCATTTAAGGAGTTACTATCACTAATCCTGTCTTCATTGATATTGTGTATCATGATTTCTGTCTCTAGATTCCATTACCTATAACAATATATTGTATTGATATATTACATTGTCTGTGCCTGAGGCACTGCTTTCATTTTCATGACATTCTGTTACTCACGCCATCTGTTTTTGAAAAACAAATATTACATCTTTTTTTTTTTTACGGTACAATGTAATTTCTTTCACTTTGGATAATTTTATGTTTTCTTGGAAATTAGTTTCCTATTCATATTATCGTAATGTTATTAAAATATATATTAAATATGAATATATTGACTTTTTCAATTACACAAATATTTTAGGTTCGATATAATGGAATACATTTCCCAGAAGCCTTAAGATAGAAACTTACTTTTTTTATCAAGTTTTCAGTTTGACATCATGTTGGCAGTTGGTAAATTATATTAGGATCAAGTAAACCAGTTGATTTTTTTTTTTTTAATTTTTTTTTTTTTTTCAACGTTTTTTATTTATTTTTGGGACAGAGAGAGACAGAGCATGAACGGGGGAGGGGCAGAGAGAGAGGGAGACACAGAATCGGAAACAGGCTCCAGGCTCTGAGCCATCAGCCCAGAGCCTGACGCGGGGCTCGAACTCACGGACCGCGAGATCGTGACCTGGCTGAAGTCGGACGCTCAACCGACTGTGCCACCCAGGCGCCCCACCAGTTGATTTTTTTAATAGGGTTCAGCCTAAATTTGGATTATCTCTTCCATGTTTCTGACTAAAAGTAGAGGGACTCGTTAGATTTATGACAACATGTAAATATGTCCAAGCAATTCATGTTCAACAAAGTACAATATTTTCCCCTAAGCTTGGCATTGATCTTTATCCACAATTAATATTTAGTTATCTAATTTAGTTAATATACTAAACAGTAGCAACTGCCTTAGTCAACTTTGTGACTTCAAAATTAACTCAGTTTTTATCATGTAATAGACAGTAGATGCAACTAGCATTGAACTAAATTTGCTGAATGGTCTCAGCACGAAACAAATCTAAATTATAACTGTATCAAAATGTATGTAGCCTGTGTGAAGCACAGCAAGAGGACAAAGTGTCAAGGTGTATCACAAATGATTTGAGACTAGTCTAAAAGAAGCAAGAAAGTAAGAATGTCTGAAAGTATAACATCAATGACAAATGGAAAGGAAAGGAGATTATTAAATCACCTAGATTCCAGAGGTATATGTAGATAATAAGTATTTCTGGAGCCAAAGGAATGAGTTGCTAAACAAAGAAGAGCAAAGATTAGAATTTAAATGTCACGTGTCTTAATAAAATATTTACATAAAGTATTAACTTCCTCAGGATTTCCAAGAGATTCAACTTTAAAGAATAATCACATCTCAGAATACCCTCGCTCAACTAAGGGTGGTAGGATGTCCTAAAGCTCCTGAAAGGGCTGGGGAAAATGACAGGAAGAAGAATATCAACAGAGTATATAGTGGAGTGTTTTTTATCATTAATAATTTTTCACTTATAAATTTAAAACTGAAAGTTTATTATTTCAAAGTGCTTTTGTACGCTAATATTTTAGGTTATAAGTTTTAAGATATAGTCCAAGCACAAAAAGTTACTTACCTTGGACATAGAAAATCTCTCTATTCTGTGTATATTATTCTGTTTACATAAACCTTCGTGATTTATGTATTTGTACGCCAGTGGCTATGAAACTATATTCTTAGTGTGCTCCCAGGATTTCAGGGTTCCAACAAAGATTTAAAACCTTGTTATTCCTAAGTTAATCTTGTTCTTTATAGAAACTCCCTGTAGTGTGTAATTCATAGTACCTTGAAAGGTAGCCTTGCACTACTGGGTAAAATAATGGTCCAATGGGGAACTTTTTATATCAGCACCCTAATATATATAGTTAATTCATGATTATCCATAAGTGGGTAATAGAGATTGAGGATTTTCTTGGACTTTAGATGGTTTCATTTTCTGTGGTGGTTGTCATTGATAATGTTGTCACTAGTGAGAAATAAAAAGCTGGCAGTGCCTGATAATCATTTTCTGAACCCCAAAATAAGCTTTCATAGTAAATAAGGACAAAAGGTGAATATATTATAAATCAAACTACAGTGTGTTTCAAATTCATATCAAATAAACCCATTGCAAGTAATTTGTTTTATATATAATATATAACATATATGATGCTTTTAAACCCCATTTTTTTGTTTGCAACCTTATAAATTAAGAAGGAAAAGGCAAATCTGGAAGGAAACACTGGACAGAAACTTCAGATGGCATATCACAAGTGGATAAATGAAACACATTATGGAAATGGAAAGACAATGATACAGAGGAATAGATGGGAAAGATAAACTTACTAAATGCTATATATGATGATTATTTGTGTTATTACTAATAAGTTGATGAATGCAAATTAAAACAAAGTATTGCCTTAAAGCTATCAATTTGTGAAACTTTTTATATTGGATAATACACATAGGTGATGATGTTGAGAGATTGATACTATTATCCATGTCTGGTAAGAATTTGTATTGGTACATATGTTATGGAAAATAATCTGGTATTATTCAAGTAAACCAATATGTGCATGCTTCAAAACTGAAATTCCATTACTTGATTTAAAACAAGATTTTTATAATAGTATTGTTTGTGGTAGAACATATTTGGATGTAATCTAAGTTACCATTACTAGGAAAATGGATACATAGCTAAAAGATATAAAGAAAGAACAAAAGAGAAGACTGTTGTGTAAAAAAAGTAAAAATAGATAGTAGTTTGTAACATAGTATCATTGATGAAAATTAAAAGCAGATACATGAGGAGAGCCTGGGTGGCTCAGTTGGTTAAGCATCCAACTCTTAATTTTTGGTTCAGGTCATAATCTCATGATTCATGAGTTCGAGCCCCTCATTGGGCTCTGTGCTGACAGCACGGAGCCTACTTGGGAGTCTCTCTCTCCCCCTCTCTCTTTCTCTGCCCCTCCCCTGCTCACACACACACACACTCTCAAACAAACATTAAAAAAAAATTTAAAGATACAGCAAATAATACTATTTAAGAGCCCATATGTCATATTTTATTGGGTGCATTAAAACGTAGGATGGAATAAGATCTGAAGAGAAAGATTAAAATTAAATGATGAAAAGAACTGTGGCAGAGACATCAGGTAACTATGATCTGTGATGTTAGAAATCCGGTTTTACCTGTTCTCTGTATAGCTGAAAGAAAATTGGAATAAAAAAGCAATACTATTATCATAAGCATTGTAAGTAGAAGTATTACAAATTCTTATAACACAACAGTGTATGGAAGTTACTCAAAGGAAAGGTGAAAATGAGATAATCTTGAGGAAACTTCACAGAATGCAAAGGAACAAGAAAAAATACATAAATGTAATAAAAGAATAAAGGTTATAAAAAAGGACAGTCAATAAAAACATCTGGATAAGTGATATCTTTAAATTAGAGAGCAAAGAAAGGGCACAAGAAAACATTCAAAATTGTGAAAAGGGAAGGCTTGAATCTGTAGATTGATAGGTATCACCTGGTTTCAGGAAAATTTAATAAAGTTAAATCAAAATATATTCTAGCAGTACACTAAGCCACAGAGATAAAGAAAAAAATATTATGGATATTGAGGCTGGGAAAGAAGGTTATATAGAGGGACTGAAATTCACAGAATCTTTACAGCCATTTTCAGTATCACTCCCCCCCCCAAAAAAAAGAACAACAACAAAAATCTTTCCCAGAAATATTTACAAGGGAATATACGCAAAAATACTCAATGTAATTAAAAACCTATACCTTTTATGAAAAGATCACAGCAAACACAGAAAGCCTGTAAGTCATATAAGTATGTTATCACTAGAGTCCACATTATAGAAGTAAATATAATTCAATAAAGGTAGCTATGTGTTGCAAATTATTGTATTACATGGAAGCAGCAGTAAATGTGCAATCTGAAATGTTAAAGATACAACAGAATTGATACAATTTAAAATTATTTGGGGATAATTTAAAACCTTTCCGCTTTTTAAGCCCTCTGAATGTCTTACTTGTCTTTGCCATGAGTTTAATTTGAAATTAGGTTAAGGCAAGTCACACTTATTTGGTTCTGGTATGTATTCTACCAGTTCTGTTATGGGAAACACACTTGAGGTAAATATAATACCACAAAGTAATTGGGAAGTGTTCTGGAGAAGGAATTACGCTACCTGTTGATCGAATACCAAAGGTGATGCAAAATCTTTATTCATCAGTGTGGGGCTCCATATCATGAGAAGTCAAGTATATTTATCAACTTTATTTTTTTTTCATTTGCTATGTATTCTTTTGATAAATGTGCCTAATCTGAAACAATCCATACTTAGATTCAGATCCTTCCATTCAGAATATTTCATAAATAATGGGTGTTTTCACCTTCCATTTGTTTTTCATTTCTGATTTTTTAAATTTTTTTTAATGTTTATTTTTAAGAGAGACCCAGAGTGCAATGGGGGAAGGGCAGAGAGAGAGGGAGACAGAATCCAAAGCAGGCTCCAGGCTCTGAGCTGTCAGCGCAGAGGCTGATGTGGGGCTCCAACTCCTAAACCATGAGATCATAACCAAAGTCTGACGTTTAACCAACTGAGCCACTCAGGAGCCCCTCATTTCTGATTTTAAGTTTGATCACCTGGTCAAGGTGTTTTCTGGCTTCTCCACTGTATGTTCTCCTTGCAAATGACAAGTAGTCTGTAGGAAGACATTTAAGACGATGGAAATATTCTCCTCACAGCTTCTGTCCACTGTCCCCAGTAATTTATTATTCATTCATTATTCATGCCTGGACAGTCTTTCTATGATGCTTACAAAATTATTTCCCAAATTCATTTTTCTGCAAATTGATCAGTCACCATTTTCCTGTAAGAAAGATCCCTACCTTCTGGGGCACCTGGGTGGCTCAGTCGGTTGAGTGTCCGACTTTGGCTCAGATCATGATCTTGTGGTCTGTGAGTTCGAGCTCCGCGTCAGGCTCTGTGCCGACAGCCTGGAGCCTGCTTTGGATTCTGTGTCTCCCTCTCTCTCTGCCCCTCCCCTGCTCATGCTCACTCTCTCTGTCAAAAATAAATTTTTTTTTTTTAAAGATCCCTACCTTCCCCATCAAGAATGTATATAGGGGTGCCTGGGTGGCTCAGTCGGTTAAGCGTCCGACTTCAGCTCAGCTCATGATCTCACAGTCCGTGAGTTCAAGCCCTGCATTGGGCTCTGTGCTGACAGCTCGGAGCCTGGAGCCTGCTTCAGATTTTGTGTATCCCTCTCTCTCTGCCCCTCCCCTGCTCATTCTCTGTCTCTCTGTCTCAAAAATAAAAATACTAAAAAAAAGAATGTATATATATTTTATTCCTCCCTCCCTTCCTTCCTATTTGTCATTCATTTAGAATTCATCACTATTTTTTAATTAGTGTAATGTTCAAATTGTCCCAGATTTGGCTAGAGGAAACCCCTCAAGTTGGTTCTTGTCCCCTTTTAACATGCCCTATTAAAATTTTATTTTGTAAGAGAAGGACTTTTTTACTTTCTGAAATGTGAGCTACCGCAGGCTCATGTTAGTTATTGCCTGTGTTAGCACTTGAATTAGTCACTTTTCCAGGAAGTTCAGACTCGTTAGTGGGGAATGAAATTATCCAAAATTTGCATGCTAACTGTTCTTATGCTGTCAGGGTGGCTTTGCTTCTAGGTTCTTTCATCGAATATATATAGAAGGTATTCATATTTGCACTTCTAATTTTATTCTATGCCACAGGCTTCTTTGCCTTTTTTGTATCTCCCGCATTCCACAGTTATAACACAGGATCTCAAGAATGTCATCACACTTACTTGTTCATTGTTCTTTCCCGTTATCCCTACACAGCAGTGGTGATTATTAAAGTATTTAATGTAGTTCTTGAAATTATTTTTGCTTGAAAGGAGGTAGCATTAAAGGATCCCCCAAGAATATATGTACAAATGACTATATTTTTTTCCGTTTTATGTATGTATATGCTATGTTTTATAATAAAATTCAGTAAAATCACAGAACATTTTAGTTGAGGTTTTAAAAAAAAATTTATGTTTATTTACTTTTGAGAGACAGAGACAGAGGTGTGGGTGGGGGAGGGGCAGAGAGAGAAGGAGACACAGAATCCAAAGCAGGCTCCAAGCTCCAAGCAGTCAGAACAGAGCCCAGTGTGGGGCTTGAACCCATGGACCATGAGATCATGACCTGAGCCAAAGTCAGGTGCTTAAATGAGCCACTCAGCCGCTCAGATTTGTTTGCCAGAAGTAATCAAAGAGTGCATGCTTTAAAAAAGAAACTTGTTTTGGGGCACCCGGGGGCTGAGTTAATAAAGTGTCTGGCTCTTGATTTTGGCTCAGATCATGTTCTCATGGTTTGTGAGATGGAGCCCCATGTCTGGCTCTTTTTTTTTTTTTTTTTTCCCCTCTCTTTCTCTCCTTTTGAGATGCGTATACTTGACAGTGTCCCATAACTCCCTTAGGCTCTGTTCACTCTTTCATTTTTTTCTCTTAACTTGATTTCAGAAGATATGTTTTCAAACTAACTGATTCTGTTTTCTGCCTGATCAAATCTGCTGTTCAATCATCTAGTGAATTTCTGAATTCATTGTATTTTTCAGCTTCAGAATTTTTGTTTGGTTCTTTTAGATAGCTTCTCTTTGTTGATAATATAAATTTTTCTATGCATCTTTTTTTTTTCCTGATTTAATGTGGTTACTTGTGTTCTCCTTTAGCTCAGGGAGCATGTTTAAGATAGTTATTTTTAATCCTTTGTAAGGCACCTCATAAATTTGCCTTTTTTAAGGATTGGTTTCTGGAGCTTCATTTTATTTCTTTGATTGGGTCATGTTTTCCTGTTTCTTTTCATGCCTTGTGATTTGTATTGAGACCACAACATTTGAAAAAACAAAACAAAACAAAACAAAACAAAAAACAACCACTTCTCCCACTATTTATGGGCTGTCTTAGTGTAGAGGGGATGATCTTCCCTGATGGGCACAATTAGAGGTCTAAGACCTCTTAAACCTTGTCTTTTTTTTTTTTTTTTTTTTTTTTTTTTTTAGTGTGTGAATATGCTTTTAGTTCTCTCAAATTTCCCAAATAATTTATCAGTGCTTCTTTTCAGAAACCCACCGTCTCTTGTTCCACCTGGTCTGTGCCTGTAGAACACCTCTAACATGATACAGTAATACTGAGTCTGTTTTCAGGGGCTTCCAAAAGATGCTGCCCATCATGTCAGTGCTTTAAGTCAAGTGCGATGGATTTCAGTCCTTCAGGGCAGCCCCCAGACTAACCAGAACATTGGACTTTTGATGTGCTGTCTTGTTTCTGTCCCAAAGGAGGACATTTTAGTTGAGATATCTTTGCCAGAAACATCAGTGTGGCAGGTTTCCTCCTGGTTTCACCACTTAAGTCAAATAGGGGAAAGGGCATGGAAGGGTATACAAAATGCCACAGATTTTCTTACTTCTTTTTCTGGACCAGTTTTTTGGTTTTACATTGATCTGTGTGCTGTAGCTTCTCAACTGGTCTCTAGAGTTCTCACGAATGTGTTCTGGTCATCATATTGTTGCTGACTTGGTCCCTATGTGAGAGAAGGAGGGCCTGAAACTTCCAAGTCCACAGTCTTGCTCGTGTCACTCTCTAAAGTTTAAATTTTACATGCCTTGGATTCTTTGTTACCATGATTTAATATCATTCACATAACATAGACCCTATCCCGTTTTCACAGATCACTATCCTAATGGGAATAGTTTAAGTGGTTCTGCCTCACAAACCAGGGATATTATCCTTCTGTTTTAATTTAATCTTTGAGATGTACTTGACATACATACTAGAAAACACTACCAACAACTTATATTCACCTTAAACATAAGTCAAAACCAGACAAAACATATTTGGCAGGCTGACACTAGAAAATCATCCTATGCCTTTATTTTAATAATTCATATTTAAATGGATAAAACACTGTGCTATCCCACCTTGACAAATATGAGAAAGGTGAAAATTTAAATAAAAATCTTCATGTTAAATGAGCCAGACAGTGATTAAGCCAAAGGCAAATAGGTAGAATTGTTTTCTTTTCAAAAATATGAACAGATTTGAACAAATGAAGGAGAAAACTCTAAAGATCCTTCAACATTATTCACATTATATATCTGGAAGAAAATTCAGTTGAAACAATGAATTAAATCCATTTTTCTTCAGTTTTCATTTTCTTACAATGGGGGAACCTGGGTGGCTCAGTCAGTTAAGCATCTGATGGGCTCATATCATGATCTCACATTTTGTGGGTTCAAGCCCTGCATCAGGCTCTGTGCTGACAGTTTAGAGCCTGTAGTCTGCTTCAAATTCTGTGTCTCCCTCTCCTCTCTGTCCCTCTCACACTCATGCTCAGTGTCTCTCTCTCTAAAATAAATAAACATTAATTTTTTTAAATGCATGTTAATTTATAAGATAAAAATGATTAAATTTTATATACTGCCATATACACAAACCAATTTTTACTTATTGTAAAATGCACATAGCATAAAATTACTATAAACATTTTAAAGTGTACAATTTATTAGCATTTAGCTCATTCACCGCTATTTAGTTCCAGAATTTTTCTTTGCCCTAAAGGAAAACCCATACCCATAAAGTTGTATGCCCCATTTTTTCCTTCCTCCCAAACCCTGGCAATGACTAGTCTCTATCATTTGCCTATTGTGCACATCTCATATAGATGGAATCATATGTGACTATCTGGCTTTCTTTACCTACCATAATGTTTTCAGGGATCATTTGGTTGTGCATATATTAGTCATCAATTTATTTGTGGGTGAGTAATATTCCATTGTATGGCTATAGCATATTTTGTCCAACAGGTGATAGATAATTGAGCTGTTTCTAACTTTAGACCTGTGAATAAAATAATGCTGCTATGAATGTTTGTGTGCAAGTTTCTGTTTGAAAACATGTCGTTAGTTGTTATGGGTATCTAGAATTGAAATAGATGGGTTGATGGTAATTATGTATTTAAATTATTCAGTAACTGCTGAACTGTTTTTCTCAGTACCTATATCATTTCACAGTCCCACCAACAATGTATAAGGGTACTAATTTCTCCACATTCTTGCCCACATTTTTACTTTTTTGATTTGTTATCTTAGTTGGTGTGAAGTGGTTTCTCATTGTATTTTGATTTGTACTTTCATGAGAATGAATGATGTTTAACATCTTTTTATGTATTTGTTGGTTATTTATATATTATCTTTGGAGAAGTGTTCACTTGAGACCTTTACCCATTTAGGAATGTTACTGATAGCTTATTGAGATATATTTAACATTATCCAACTCACCCATTGAAGGTTTACAATTCAGTGACCAAATTTATGGATTTGTGCAAACACCACACTCAATTTTAGAACATTTTTATCACTTCACATCTAAACTCTTTAACTCTCACACTCCCCATTCTCCCAGCCCCACCACCACACAGCCCTGAGCAGCTACTACTATACTTTCTGAGTATGTAGATTTCCCTATTCTGGGCTTTCATTTGAATGCAATTTTATATTATGTGCTCTTTTGTGCCTGGCTTCTTTCACTTAGCATAATGTTTTCAAGGCTCATCCATGTTGTAATCTGCATCAATACTCCCTTTATTTTATTGGCTGAATAATATTCCATTGTATGGATATGCCACATTTTGTATGCTATATATCTATTGACAGACTTTCAATATGTTTTCATCTTTTGGCTTTTATGTGTAATGTTTCTGTAAATACTCATATATGTTTGTATGTGAACATGTTTCAAACTCTTAGATATATGCCTAGGAGTAGAAATTGCTGGATAAATGATTACTCTGTGTTTAATCATTTGAGGAATTGTGAGACTGTGCACCATTTTACATTTCCACCAACAGTGTATGAGAATTCTAATTTATCCACATCTTCACCAATACTTGTTCTGACATTTTGATTTCACTATGCTAGTGGTGTGAAGTTATATCTCATTGTGGTTTTGTTTTGCATTTTTTAGATGACTAAGAATGTTGACCATCTTTTCATTTGCTTATTGGGCATTTGTATATCCTATTTGGGAGAAATGTCACATCCTTGGCCCACTTTTTAATTGGGTTATTTTTCCCTTAATTACAGTGTTGTAAGAGTTCTTTATATATTCTAGATACAAATTCCTTATAATACATCTGAATTTTCAAATATTTTATCCCATTCTAAGAAATGGGGAAACCTAACCTAAGGAAACAAAATTAGTCTCCAGAAACCAATCCTAAAGAAATGCAAATTTATGACATTCCTTAAAAAAAGAGTTAAAATAACTATCTTAAAGATGCTTATTAAACTAAAAGAGAAAACAAATAGGCAAACAAAATTAGAAAAATGATGCATGGACAAAATGGTAGTATCGACAAACAAATAGAAGATGTTAAGAAGAACCAAACAGTAATTCTGAAGCTGAAAAACATAGTGAATGGAGAAATTTATTAGATGGGTTGAACAGCAGACTTGAATAGGGAGAAGAATCAGTTAATTTGAAACAGTTCTTTGGAATTCATCAAATCACGAGAGCGAAATGGAAAAAAAAAAGTGAAGAGAGTCTAAGGGTGTTATGGGATGTTATCATCAGATCAATATATCATTAATATCATTAATGCTATCATTAATATCATTAATAGGAGTTGCAGAAGGAAACAAAGTTTATTTGAAGAAATAATGGTTGAAAAACTCCCAAAATTGAAGAAGAAATGGGCATATAAAATTCAAGAAGCTCAAGGAATTCCAACCAAATAAAGGAGACTGACTTTGAGACATGTTACAATCAAACTATCAAAAGACAACCTTGAAAGCAACAAGAGAAAGGTGACTTGTCCCATACAAGGGAGCTTCCATATGATTATCAGATTTCTCAGTGAAGATCTATCAGAGCAGAAAGGAGTGAGATAACATAGTCAAATTGCTGAAAGAAAAAAAAAAAAAACCTGTCAACCAAGAATATTGTGTTCAGAAAATATCCTTCCAATGAAATGAAAAGTTTCCAAAATGAAAACTTACCAAGATCGATAAAAGCTAAGGATGTTCATTACCACTAGACCTGCTCTGAAAGAAATGTAAAAGGGAATCCTTCAAGGTGAAAGCAAAGGATGGTAGACAGTAATGTGAAGCCAATGAAAATACAAAGTTCTTTGGTAAAGGTAAATTCATGGCAAACGTAGTAACCTCTATTAAGGTAAATTTGGTGCATAAATTCACTTTCAATTCTTATATACAATTAAATGACTAAATTACAAAAAATAACCTATTGGCACACAGTATATAAAGATATAACATGTGACAGCAATAGCATAAATTTAGGCACATGGTTATATAATATAGTTTTCACATACTATTGAAATTAGTCTTTTATCAGTTTAAAATATAATTAAATAATTTAGAAAAAATTATTTTTATGCAACTACAGTGATAACCACAAAGAAAATGTCTACAGAGCATAGACAAAAGGAAATGACAAGGAGCACAGCAAAGAAATAATAAAATTAAAAGACTGCCTACCAAATGGTAGGAGATATTCGCAAATGGTATGTCTAATAAAGGGTTACTATCCAAAATATATAAAGAACGTATAAATCTCAACATAAAAAGCACCGAAATAGTCCAATAAAAGATGGGCAGAAAACATGAATAGACGTTTCTCCAAAGAAGACATCCAGATGACCAACAGTCATGTAAAAAGATGCTCAACATCACTCATCATCAGGGAAATGCAAATCAAAACCACATGGGATACCACTCACACCAGAGTGGCTAAAATCAACAACTCAGGAAACAACAGATGCTGGCGAGGATGTGGAGGAATGGGAGCCGCCTTGCACTGTTGGTGAGGATGCAAACTAGGGCAGCCACTAGAACCAGTATGGAGGTTCTACCATACTGTAGAACCAGTATGGAGGTTCCTCAAAAAATTGAAAATGGAATTGCTACGTGATTCTGTAGTTGAACTTCCTGTAACTGAACTGTTTACACAAAGAATGTGAAAACAGTAATTCAAAAAGATATATACACCCCTTTGTTTACTGCAGCATTATTTATAAGAGCCAAATTGTGGAAGAAGCCCAGGTGACCATCATTAGATGAATGGATAAAGATTATACACACACACACACACACACACACATATGGGTGTTTTATATATATGTATGTATATGTGTGTGTGTGTGTGTGTGTGTGTGTGTGTGTGTATCTCCACACACATACACTATATGCATACACACAGATATACAATAGAATATTACTTAGACATAAAAATAAATTGTGCCATTTGACACAGCATAGATGGATCTTGAGAGTATAATGGTAAGTGAAATAAGTCAGAGAAGGAGAAATACCATATGATTTCACTCATGTGGAATTTAAGAAACAAAATAACAAAGAGAAAAAGACACCAAAAATCAGACACTTAACTGTAGAGAACAAACTGATGATTACCAGAGGAGAGGTAGGTGAGTAGATGGGTGAAATAGGTGAAGGGGGTTAAGAGTACACTTATTTGGATAAGCACTGAGTAATATATAGAATTATTAAATCACTCGCTATATTGTACACCTGAAACTAATATAGCACTGTATAGTAACTATATGGGAATTGATTGCTTTTAAAAAATGCATTAAAGCAACATTTATGAAACAGATATAATTCCTATGGAAATAAACATGTTATTGTGAGATATACACTCAGATACAGGAATGAGAAGGCAATCAAAGCATGTCACCACCAAAAAAAAAAAAAACAAAAACAACAAAAAACAAAACAAAAAACACAAAGGGAGGCATTAACAAAGGAGGGACAAAAAGCTTCAAGATATGCAGAAAACAATAAATGGGAATAATTTTTTCATAACAGTAATTACCTTAACTGGATTAAACTTCTCTAACAAAGACCTGGTTTAGCTGAATGGATCAAAAGCACAGGATCTAGCTATCTGCCATCTGCAAGAAACTCACTTTAGATCTAATGATACACATAGGCTGAAAGCAAAAGGTTGGAAACACTTTTCATGCAAATGGTATCCCAAAGAGAACAAGGATCACTATGCTAATATCATACAAAATAGACCTTCCATACAAAAAAAAAAAGTTACAAGAGATAAAGAACATTTTTTAAAATTAAAAGAATTAAGGGGCACCTTTGTGATGCAGTCAGTTGAGCATTCAGCTTCAGCTCAGGTCATGGTCTTGTGGTTGATAAGTTTGAGCTCCACACATCAGTCTCACTGTCAGCAGCACAGAGTCCACTTTGGATCCTCTTTCCCCCTCTATCTGCTCCTCCCCTGCTTGTGCTGTCTCCAAAATAAAAATAAAACATTTAAAAAATACACTAAGAAGATAGAACAATTGGAAATATTCATGCACCAAACATCAAAGCTCCTGAATATATAATATAAACCATGGTCGAACTGAGGGGAGTAGAAAGGCAGAAATAGTATCACTCATAGTTATAATAGATATAACAAGACAGAAGATAAGCAAGGGTATAGGACTTGAACACAGTTGTAGTGAGAAGTAGCAAGTACTCTAGAATGATTGGCAAGATAGGTGTGTGTGTCAAATGATGGAAAATAAATCTGACAAAAACTCAGTGTCCTTCTAAGTGAAATTTCCAGGGCTCCAGTGATGTGGAACATCTTGAGATACCCCTTCTGAGAAGAAGGATAAGTAGTTACCTGTGGTCCCACCTACAATCAAGAAAGAAACACAACACTTTGTGAACCTCAATGGATTTTTGAGGGAACATATTCCTCATTCAGAGATGTTACTACAGGGGGCACCTGAGTGTCTCAGTCAGTTATGTGTCCAACTTTTGGTTTTGGCTCAGGTCATGATCTCACTTTTCCTGAATTTGAGCTCCATGTCAGGCTCTGTGCTGACAGTGCAGAGCCTGCTTGGGATTCTCTTTCTCCATTTCTCTCTCCCCCTCCCCAGCTTGCTCTCATTTTCTCTCTCTCTCTCTTTTTAAAACTTAAATAAACTTAAAAAAAAAGATTAAGAGATGTTACTATAGCTCATTTACTGAGTGACTAAAAAAGCTGTTAGTTTTGAGTGGAGCCCAGAACAGAAGAAGCCTCTTCAAGGTAGTAGTTCACGCTGCTCTGCCACTTTGGGACATATGATCGAGGAGTTTTAGTGGTGAAGTGTTAGTGGCAGATAGGAATGCTATTTAGAGACTTTGGCAAACTCCTGTGTATGAATCATAGGACAGATCCTTAGGATATGAGGGCAAAATTCTGTCATTCTCTGCATATAACTACTCTTTGCCTTTTTGTTAGGGGTGTAGTTGACAACATGTCTGTTTCAGGCATATAACATAATGATTCGATATTTGTATACATTCCAAAATAATCACCACAATAAGTCTAGTTAACACTCATCACCATACATAGTTATAACTTTTTTCTTATGAGGACTTCTAAGATTTATTGTTTTAGCAACTTTTAGATATGTAATACAGTATTATTAACTATAGTCATCATGCTGTAGAATGACTTATCCTTATATTATGACTGACCGACTTTGTAACTGAAAGTTTGTACCTTTGGACCCCCTATGCCCATTTTGCACATCCACTCCCCCTCCTTCTGGCAAACACCAGTTGTTGTCTGTGTCTATGAGCTTGGTTTTTGTTTCTGTTTTGTTAGATTCTACATATACATGAGAACAAACAGCATTTGTCTTTCATTGTCTGACTTATTACACTTAGCATAATGCCCTCAAGTTTCATTAATGTTGTCACAAATGGTAAGATTTCATTTTTTTAATGGTTGAATAGTACTCCATTGTGTATCCACCCCATTTCTTCTTTATTCATCCATCTGTGGACACTTAGGTTGTTTCTGTATCTTGGCTATTATAAATAATGCTGTAGTAAATATGAGGGTGTATATATCTTTTTGAATTCATGTTTTCACTTTCTTCAGATAAATACTTAGAAGTAGAATCAATGGATAATATAGCAGAGCTATTTTTAATTGTTTGAGGAACTTCCCTACTGTTTTCCATAATAACTGCACCAATTCACATTCCCACCTGCAGCGTACAAGGGTTCCCTTTTTTCCACATCCTCACTAACACTTGGTGTTTTGTGATTTTTTGATAATAGGCATTCTAACAGGTGTGAGGTGATATTGTGGTTTTGATTTGCATTGCCCTGATGATTAGTTTTTTCATGTACCTGCTAGCCATCTGTATGTCTTCTTTGGAAAAATGTCTATTCAGGTCTTCTGCCCATTTTTTAATCAGATTGTTTTAACTACTCCCCTTGTGAGCTACAGCTTTTAGCTGCCACTGGGCTTTAGTACAGACCTAATGCTTAACCATGGGCCACCAAGTTTCCACATTATCTGAGCTTCCCATCCTGTCCTGGGAGTTATCTGACCCACAAAGACATAACTTGATTATGTACAGCAGCACTCCTCATCAAATAGAAGTGTTATATATGAGATTGGGCCTGAGCAGACCCTGAAGTTGTAAGTTACATGAGACATGAGCCCAAATGTGCATAGTTACCATTTCTAGTACATACACTGCCTTCTCTCCCCCAGCCTGCACCTGTTACCTCATGGGGAATTTTCTGTGATCAGTTGACTGAGGAAGAGAAGACTCAGGCCTGGTTTATAGATGATTCCACACAATATGTAGTCATCACCAAAAAGTGTAGTCCTGTATCATGACAGCCCCTTTCTAGAAGATCCCTGAAGACAATGGTGAAGGAATATCCTCTCAGTGAGCAGAATATTGAGCAGTGCACCTTGTTGTTCATTTTACATGTAAGGAGAAATGGCAGGAAGCATGATTATAAGTATAATAATATATATTATATATTACCTGTTCATGGGCTGTGGCTAATGGTCCATCAACAGATGAATGGATAAACAGTGATATATATGATGTGATATATGGGTGTATGTTGTATACATATCGCACAATAAAATGTTAGTCTTAAAAAAGGAAACCTTGTTACCTGTTACAACATGGATGAACCTTGAGGACTTTATGTGAAATAGGCGAGTCACAAAAGGACAAAGGCTGAATGATTTTTCTTAAATTAGGCATCTAAAGAAATCAAAATAATAGAGGCGAAAAGTTGAATGGTCATTCCAAGGGGCTGGTAGAAGGGGAAAGAGAAGAGTCATTGAGTAATGAATTTCTATGAAATGAAAAAGTTCTGGGATCTGTTTCACAATGAAAATGAAAAATACTATCAAATAATACACTTAAAAGTGGTTAAGATGGTTAATTTTATAATTTGTTTTTACTACAGTAAAAATAGTAATTTTTTAACAGTTCAGCTTTAGAAGAAATCTGTGACTATAGTTCATTTCACTAGAACAAGAGAACCTGGTGGCAGGTGGGGAGCAGGGCCTGGGGACTACAGTGGAAATGAGGAGGCAGGGTGAGGACGGTCACACTGAGGACTAGGCCATTCCTCTTTCAGCACTGGGAAGTCACCGGAAAACCAAAGGTCCTAAGGTGTGTGTGTGTGTGTGTGTGTGTGTGTGTGTGTGTGTGTGTGTGTGTGTACTTTATTTATATATATGATCTCTGAATCTCCTTGTTAAAAAAAATGATTTCTGTAATTCCTATAAAGTCATTGAGGTCAAAAGTGTTTACAAGTTAGACAGGGATAGCAGCTCAAGGTGAGATCTTATGTGCATAAGGTGAAGTAGTCATTTCTACTCCAATAAGCCAAGCACTTCTATAAAAACAGCTCCAGGATTATATTAAGCTAGATACTGAAGAACCAGCATGAATTGATACTGTACTGTTCTGGAACTTTAAAAGATAACCTCTATTTGTGAGCACAACTAGAACAGTTCTTAAGCATACTCTAGTGGCTTAATTCTGCCTGTAAAAATTAAGATGGCTAGAAATCTAGAGAAGTTAGTTGAAATTTATTTGTCTAAATTACTAGAAGATTGGAGGAGATTGGTTAAAGTACCAACACTAGTGGGTCTTCATGGTGAAATGTGGTGTCTGCCAGGAAGATGGAGGACTCTTCAGGAGCTGTGGGTTCCAGGATTTCAGTAAAGGGTTTTGACCCAAGATTAGGGCTGAGTTGTAATAAAAAGGAGGATCTGTAGTAGAGAATGCAGACTCCATTACATGCACATTTAAGTAAAATTGAAATGTGAGAGTGCTGGGAGCCAGGGAAGGCAGTGTAAGGTCAAAATGTGCACACTGAACAAGAATTAAGGAAAATGAAGCCAGGCTCTGAAATCAGATTAGTCATAAAAGAAGATGTAAATCTTATATTGTAAGAAAGGGATCTATAAGAGCGTATGGATCCAATAGCCA
Source organism: Panthera tigris (assembly GCF_018350195.1). Taxonomy (NCBI): domain Eukaryota; kingdom Metazoa; phylum Chordata; class Mammalia; order Carnivora; family Felidae; genus Panthera; species Panthera tigris. The sequence goes on from NC_056660.1 coordinate 60,475,742, forward strand.
AGATTAGTCTGCCCGGTCTAATAATATCTTATTTCTTGCACCAGAAGGGCAAGGAAAATAAAATGGATCCTGACACTCTTTTTCTAGAAGACAGAACTGTTTTGGAAGCCAGAATTTATTTACAAGAGGATTAATAACTCTTAAGTTATTAATAGTCATATGTCTAGCAAGTTTCTTATGAATCCTGGTTCACATAGAATTTTCTTTATTGTCTTTTTAACTTAGATGATCTGAATTAAATTAATATCCATAGTCAGTTATTCAGAAGAGCCTGGTGTTTGGTTACCTCTGGAACACCAAAGAAGTACTACTTTCATTTGATCCCACTTGATATTGACTAGTTAATTATAAGTATATTTTAATGATCTATTAATACAAGATGGCATTAACTGCAAGGCACTCCATTATTGTATGTGACACTAATAAAAAAAGAAAAAGCACTACAGATATAATTATGGAAAAAGTTCTGACCACATTGCATTTAGTTTTATACTTGTAAAACTAATTTAAGTTTATTTAGACCTAGATATTTATAATGTAAAATTCTTGTGTATACATAAATAAATAAAATATAAGTGAATGAAGGTATGTCCAAAATGTATATTCACACTCAGAGTTATTAATGTTTTTATTTCTCCATAAAATATCATCTGGGACAGCAAGAGAGTTGGTTTTAGACATTTCTTTCTTTTTTCCCCCCATTTATTTATTTTTTGACACATTTCTTAAGAAAGCACTTTACTGTTGTCTGAAGGATTTTCTTTGCAGCTGCTAACATGTATCTTAAAAGTTTCTTTCTTATGCACACACAATGATGACAAATTCCACTTGCTGCCTGGCCTTCAGTGACTGTAAGATAAGCCTGGGTTTCCATATATTTGACTGAAAAATTGGGGAAGAATGAACGAGAAATTTCTGGCTCAATAACTTTCTCTTTTTCTTAGCTACCAGCTTGCAGATAACACAGCTACCTCTTTATTACCCTTTTGAAAACTTTATAGGAGAGGGGAACCCAAAGAGGGAGTCTGCAATGGAATTAATGTTTTATGAAGCCCACTTGCTGATAGACATATGCCATATTCTTAATTTCTTTTTAATGCTTGTTTATTTTTGAGAGAGAGAGAGAGAGACAGAGAGAGAGACAGACAGACAGAGTGTGAGTGGGGGAGGGGCAGAGAGAGAGACTGAGACACAGAATCCTAAGCAGACTCCAGGCTCTGAGCTGTCAGCACAGAGGCCGATGCAGGGCTTGAACTCATGAACCGCAAGATCATGACCTGAGCTGAAATTGGACGCTTACTAACTGAGCCACCCAGGCTCCCCTATATGCCATCTTCTTAAATAGATCTTCATATGCATTTTTGCTTCCTAAATAAGTTTAAAATCTGATGAAAGAGAATATTCTCTTTCAATGTGGATAAGAATAAATAATATGTACACACTGCCTTAGTGTTTTACAAGGCTGTTGCCATCAGGGCATGTGGGTGCAGTTTTAGAAAGGGGGACGGGCTACAGAGCGAAGAGATTATATGATATGGTTCACATAAAACTCTGAATTACATGTTTTTTGAAATTTCTTGTAACAATATAATTTGAATAGAAATCATTACAGTGGTCAAACTTTTAATTTGCAGTCTCTTCTCCAATTCTTTAAACATAAGATCTTTAATTGCCGTTTAACGTTACACATTTTGGAATAAAATCCAAACCAGCATAGCTTTGGGGATAGTCCCTTTTCTAGAGGAAAATACAGGATTAAGCAATAAACATAAAATGCAATAGATTCTATTACAATAATGATAGATTGCTACGGGACAATATGCTACTGTAGCAATACTGCTTGGTCTCCAAATGCACATGTATAAGACATGTCACTTTATTTTCTATAGTTAATTTAAGTTTTCCTACAAGCCTTCATTGCCTCCGGGACCTTAATAAATGCTGTTTCATTAATTCTAGTGGTATCGTGCTTTGGGTTTATACTCTGGTACAGTCATTCAAAGAATATGGCTTGAGTATCTATAATGAGCACTATTACGGTTCTTGCACCTTCTATACCCCAGAGATATTGCAGGGCATGAGCTGTCTTGAAGATTGGTCTTCTTGTCAATGAGAGAACAAAGTCTAGGTATCGAGAGCTAGGGACCCAGGACTCATCTAGTGCTTCTCCCTTCCTGGTGTCATTTTTCATATAATTGCTGGAAGGGCCCACTCTCTTCCTTCTACTCTTTCTAATATACTCTTTTTTACTGAAATCCCATCCATCCTCAATGATTTTAAGATTTTGAAGACAAAAGCCCAGAAGTCCTGCCAACTTGTTCTACTTATATTTTCCCCTGGCAGACAACTCCCCTGAGGCAGAAAGGCATGAGAACTGCTATTCCAAGAATTTTGGAGAAAGACAAAGAAGAAAATGTGTTTAGGCAGGAAGAAAAAAAGCTCCCCGAATTGTACGTAAAAATATTACCTAGCCACACCAGTCAAGTGATGGTCAGGAAAGAGTATATTTAATCTGATAACTGAAGTAGAAAGGCCAAAATTGGTTGAGGCAGAGTAAAAATGCTTATTTTGAGAATCCATGAGCTAGAGAAGACATTTTATACTTATAACAGAGAGGTTTTCAATATAACTATAGCTTAAAATAGAGGAGGTGAAGGTTGGAGAAAAAAAAAAGGCAAGGTAAACAGGCTAGACTTCTATATAACCATATAAAGTAATTTTAATTTTATTTTAAAGGCAACAGGGAGTTTTGGAAATGTTTAAAGCAAGGAAAAGACACGGTTGATTTGCATTTTAGAAGTCTTACTCTGGTTTCAAGCCAGAGGGAAAATCCTCACACCTCTCACTTCTAAATGCTTCTTTTTTCCCACAGCTTTTATTGGACTAGCCATCCTTCCACCTGCTATTTATTTTATAATGTATGTTGCAATTCAACCATAAAAATTAAATATCTTAGCGTAATATTTTGGAGATAGCAAATCATTTTTTTTCTAACCTCATTAATTTTTAGTTTCTACTTGTTCCAGGATTTTCACATCAAAGTATATGCCTGATCAAATGTGATCACAGTTTATTCCATACAGGAGAAAAGATATTCTATTCACTATTATTTCATCATGAGCATTTCAAGCATGAAAACAACCATTCTCAATAAAATTAATTATAGAATCTTTGAGTTTAATAAAAAAAACTTTTAGGGGGCGCCTAGGTGGCTCAGTTGGTTAAGCGTCCAACTTCGGCTCATGTCATGATCTCACGGTTCGTGGGTTCGAGCCCCAAATCTGGCTCTGTGCAGACACGCTCGGTGTCTGGAGCCTGCTTCTGATTCTGTGTCTTTCTCTCTCTCTGCCCTCCCCTGCTTACGCTCTCTCTCGAAAATAAAATGAAACATTAACAGAATATGTTAAAAAAGACTTTTAGAATGTATTCTTTTGTTTTAAGGATTACTCTATTCTAAAGAGGAACATTTAACTTTTGTTTTCATTTTAATGATAATGGGCCTCACTGTCAGGAAATAAAATTTGTGTAAAATTTTGTGTCGTATACATATTTAATAGTTAAAGAGTAAGAAATATATGGTTAAAAGAAGTGCTGAATGCATATCAAGGTTTTAATGTAATAAATGCACAGGAAAAAACTGAAAGCCCTTTAGTAATCATAATTTAGTCAGTGCGAACACACAATACACATGTGCAAGTGTGCATTTTATCTGGAATATCAGCCATTCATTAATGTTATGACATTAAAATAAAAGATCAAGTAATTCCTAAAGAAATGAAGGGTAAAACAAATGTTTTTAATTTTAGTTGTATATTATTATTATACCTCACAAACATACATAAACATGCACATTTATCTGCACACAACAAGGATTTAGCTGCAAAGTTTTATACGTTGCATTTTCATTTTTGTTCAGTTTAAATATGTTTTAAAATGTTCTTTGAGAATCCCTCTTTGATCTAATGGTTGTTTAGATGTATGTTCATAGCTTTTGGATATTTAGATACATTTCCAGACACATTTCTAGAAACTAGAAATTAATGAGGTTAGAAAAAAATGATTTGATATCTCCAAAATATTATGCTAAGATATTTAATTTTTATGGTTTATGGATATGTGTTTGCTATTTATTTCTAGCTTGATTCTGTTATATGTCAAAGAACATATTTGCTTGATTTGTTTTATTTTAAATTTGTTTAGTATTTGTGTATTTGTCTTAGAATATGAACTTTCTTTAGAAAATGTTCTTTGTTTTATGTTCACTTTAAAAGAAGTTGCTGTATGCTGTTTGAGAAAGAAGCATTTTGTAACAGTCAGGTCTAGTTGATGGTCTGGTTTAGTTTTTGTTTTTGTTTTTTTCTTTGTTTTGTTTTGTTTTCCAATCATCTGCCTATTCTGTTGATGACTGAAAAGGATAATGCTGAAGTCTCTGCATGTAATTGTGGATTTATCTGTTTTTCCTTTAATTTCTAAGAGCTTTGTGCTTCACAAATTTTGATACTCTTTTATATGTATTTTTTTAAAAAAATATTGTTTATTTATTTTTGAGAGAGAGACAGAGCACAAGCGGCGGGGGAAGGGCAGAGACAGAGGGAGACACAGAATCTGAAGCAAGCTGTAGGCTCTGAGCTGTCAGCACAGAGCCTGATGCGGGGCTTGAACTCTGGTAAGGCGAGATCATGACCTGAGCTGAAGTCGATTGCCTAACCAACTGAGCCACCCAGGTGCCCCCATATGTATTTCTTAAATGCATACACATTTAGGATTCATAGGTCTTCGTAGAGATGTAGTCTCCTTTATCCTTATTTAATCTTTCTCCTTATCCCTCGAAGTGTTCCTTGTTATGAATTCCAACTCTTTGGATGTCAGTATTGCTATTAGTTTTGTGTGTGTGTTTGCATGATGCATCTTTTCCCATCTTTAAAATTTTACATTTCAAGTGAGTTTCTCTTAGATAGCATACAGTTGGCTCTTTTTTGTTAATCAAATCTGATAATCTTTTACATGAAGTATTAGACTCATTTACTTTTTTACATTTAATTTTGTGATAAGAATACTTAACATGAGATCTATTTCCTTAACAAAATATTGAGTGTACCTTATTATTGACTATAGATGCAATGTTGTAAATCTCTAGAGCTTACTGGTCTTGTTTAACTGAAACTTTGTGTCTGATGACTGTTTCTCCTACTCCTAGGCCCTGGCAACCACCATTTCACTATTTGATTCTATGAATTCTACTATTTTAGATACCTCATATGATTGGAATCAGGATGTCAAAGAGACACCTGTACTCCCATATTCATTGCAGCGTTATTCACAATAGCTAAGAAATGCAAACAACCTAAATGTTCATAAACCCATGAATGGATAAGGAAAGTGCAATGTATATACATAATGGAATACCATCCAGCCTTAATGAAGGCGATTCTGCCATATGCAGCAACATGGATGGACCTTAAGAACATAAGCTAAGTGAAGAAAGTCATTCACAAACAAGAATCACTTATTTTTATTGTTATTTGTAATATGGTTATATTAAATCGACCGTTGTGTTGGCTTTTTTATACATGTTGCATCAATTCTTGTTTTTTTTCTTTTTATGCATTTTCCAGTGCTATTGGGCATTATCTCACTTAATGACCTCTACTGACTTAAAGTTTGGTGGTTGAGCATTTACAGTGTACATCTTAGTATAATCAGAGTCTACCCTCAATATTCTACTGCTTTATATTTAGTGAAAGAACCTACCATAGTATGTTATCAGTCCTCTTTCCCATCTCTTCGATGTTTTTGTCATGGCCTGTACTTACTTACCTTGTGAACATGCAAACAGTTATATTTAATAGTTTAAAAGACAAATAATTCTTTAGCCTTCATTTATTTCATTCCAGAGCTCTTCATTTCTTTGTAGATCCACATCTTAATCGGACATCATATTGTTTTTGCTTAAAGAACCTTTTTTAACATTTTTGTAGAGAAAGTCAGCTGGTAGTCTATTCTGTGAGTTTTTGTTTCTCTGAAGAAGACTTTATTGCCCTTTAATCTTTAAAGATCTTTTCTCTGGATATAGGTTTCATGGTTGAAATTATAGATTTGGGGATTGGAAAATTGAGTTGCTTTTTATCAGCATTTTAAAATATTTCTCTATTATCTTTGGATTGCATAATTTCTGACATTTTTATATTTGATCCTCTCTTTATGTTTCTTTTTCTCTGGTTACCTTAAGATTTTCTGTCTTTGGTCCTTACCATTTAAATATGATACACTTAAGATATTTGTCCCTGCTTAATGTTCTCTAAGCTTCTTGGATATGTGCTATGTCGTCTCATTAATTCTGGAAAGTTCTGTGTTTTTTTTTTTTAATATTCTTTCTCTAGTCTCTTTTCTTCTTTTGGGATATCAGTTGCACTTAAGTTAGAACACATAATATTGTTCCACAGCTCTTGAACTTTCTGTTTTTTATTTTTCTCTTTGTGTTTCAATTTACATAATTTCTATTGACCTCTCTTTAAATTCAGTCTTTCTTCGGGTGCATCAAATTTTTGATGAGCAGGAGGTGCCTCGTTGGCTCAGTCTTTGAAGGACCCAGCTTTTGATTTCATCTTAGGCCATGATCTCAGGGTTCATGGATGGGAGCCCTTGTCAGTCGTGCACACACATGTGCTTGCTCCCTCTCTTAAAATAAATAAAAAAAAATTTTTTTGATGAACCTATCAGAGTCATTCCTCGTTTCAATTGTTGTTTTCTTTTTTGTTTGTTTGTTTATCTTGAGAGAGGGTGAGAGAGAATCCCAATCAGACTCCACACTCAGAGCACATCTGGTCATGCAGCTTGATCTCATCTGAGAGATAACTATCTGAGACGAAATCAAGAGTTAGATGCTTAACCAATGGAGCCATCCAGGCACCCCTCAATTGCTGTTTACTACCATTTCTGTTTGATCTTTCATATAGTTGTCATCCCTCTGCTGAAACTATGATCTTACATGTTGCTCAGCTTTTTAATTAGAACTTTTTCTTTTTTTATTAAGTGTTTATGAAAAGACAAAGCAATGGACAGGAAAAAAGCATCCTGTGGGTTTTGTTTCTGTTTGTTTTTATACTTTTTGATGGGAGTAGGGTGGGGCATGGAAAGGTAGGGATACATGGAGACATCCCAGAAGGAAAGACAGTTCTGTCTACCCCTACTTATTTCCCAGGGCAGCCAAGTTCAAAGCCCTTAATTACATCTTGCTGTGCCGCTATATATGTGTGTGTGTGTGTGTGTGTGTGTGTGTGTGACTACATACAGAGTTAGTTTGGCCCTCACAGGGAGAGGATGGGAACCTAGAGCAGGAACTACAACCTCCTAAGAAGGTGACACTATTCTCCAGTAAGTGGTACAAAATAGAACAGCCAGGCCTGGGGTGCCTGGGTGGCTCAGTCAGTTGAGAGTCTGGCTTCAGCTCAGGTCATGATCTCACGGTTTGTGAGTTCGAGCCCTGTGTCAGGCTCTGTGCTGACAGCTCAGAGCCTGGAGCCTTTTCAGATTCTGTGTCTCCCTCTCTCTCTGCTCCTCCCCTGCTCTGTCTCTCTCTCTCTGTCTGTCTCTCTCTCTCTGTCTCTCTTTCTCAAAAGTAAATAAACATTAAAAAAAAAAAAAAAAGAACAGCCAGGCCCAATCTGAAGGGTCAGGATTTGTGTCCTGACAAGCCGGGTGAGGCTAATTATGACTGAAGAAGCTACTCTGAGCTTAGAATGGGCAGCTGGTCCTACCTTGGAAGGACTTGGTGGAAGGAAAATTTCAGGATGAAGCTAATCCAGGGTCAAGTTTCTTTTCATTCCCTGGATTGACACATCAGGGAAAGGAACAGTCAAGAATGTCTCATTTCTGGTTTTGCTATATTGCTTCTGTCTGCCAATTCTCCCCTTCCACCTGGCATATTAATTAACATTTATTATAGTGATTTAAAATTCCCTGTCAGACATTTCCAACCTCTGTGTCATATCTGAGTCTGAGTCTGATTATTACTTTGCCTATTCTTAGTGTGTTTATTCTTACATTTACATATACAAACTATATCATGTTCATGAAGACTTCATATGAAGGTGAGAAAAACTGAGGTGAATAATATACTTGGAAATGGGCACAACTCTCGGCTAGGCCTTTAATACAAAGATCAAGTCATGCATAGTTAAGAGCTGGGCTGGATTTGTAGAGTTGTTGCTGTGGTTATCCTCAGTGTAGCACAGCCTTCATATTGCTGTAGAAATGCTTTGTGTATAGAATGGAGCTGGTTTGGGGCACGTGGGAGGCTCAGTCGGTTAAGTATCTGACTTTAGCTTAGGTCATGATCTCACGGTTTGTGGGTTTGAGCCCCGTGTCAGGCTCCGTGCTGACAGCTGGGAGCCTGGAGCCTGCTGCAGATTCTGTGTCTCCCTCTCTCTCTCCCCCTCCCTCCCTTATGCTTTGTCTGTCTGTCTGTCTGTCTCTCTCTCTCTCTCTCTCTCTCAAAAATAATAAATTTTTTTAAATCAAACAAAAATAAAAGGATGGGCTGGTTTTCTAAAGTGGTGTGTCTCCAGTGCAGAGTTCTACTCCCTTGTGACGTGCTTCAGAGTCTCTGTGTGCTCTTTTCTTCTCTTACCTCCCTTCCAACAATATTCGGTAATTACTTGTTAATTGAAGCTTCTTCACTTACTGGCGTGGTGTAGTCTTAGTGGCACATTCTCTGATGTTCTAATTAAGCCTCACTCTGGGCCGTGGGTGTGAGGGTATAGTCTCTTGGGTCATCTGCCCCTTCCCTGACTCTACTGTGGGCCTAAGGCATAATCCAACTACTCCAAAAAATAGTGTTCGCTTGTTTTTAAGTATAAACATACAGTATTATGTTAGTTTTAGGTGTACAATATGATGATTCATCGACCCTATACATTTCCCAGTGCTCATCAAGGTAAGTGTACTCAATACCCTACGCCCTACGGAGCTCACTTCTGGCAATTGCCAGTGTGTAGAGTTTGTTTTTTTGTTCTTTTTTTTTTTTTTCTTTTGTTTTTAGCTCTGATTTGTGATGAGTTTTCATCAGTGCCCTAGGGATTGCAGCTTTTAGTTGCCATTCATTCCCAAAGAGTGTGGGTTTTGTTCAGGAGCGGGTAGAGAAGAGGGTCCGAATGGGTTTCTTTCCCCATCTGCACAGCTGCTTAATCCTAGGCCAGGTCTGCACCTTGTGGGTGCTTCTTAGGTCGCTCCCCCTCCTCCCAGTCTTTTCTGTGAGCACCGGTAGAGTTCATGGTGAAATTATGCAAGAGGACATAGACCTCCCGGAAGTTTCAATTGTCTTTCCAGCCCACACACAGCTTTCATCACTTATAATTATTCTAACTAAACTCACCTTTGTATCTGCCCGAGATGACTAAGTCCCTACATTCTTCATTCTCTGCATGTACTCTCTCTCAAAGATTTCATACTAGCTGGTTGCTTTGTGACTTCTTCCCTTCAACGGATTAAAAAAGTTGCAATTTTGAAGTTAGTTCATCTAACTTCATTCATTCATTCATTCATTCATTCATTCATTCATTCATTCTGTAAGATTTGCAGAGATGCTCCTTCCAGGACTCCACAATCTGGGTTAGAATTGGGTTGGAAGCTGCAAAAATGATAAACAGTTAAAGGCATAAATATACTTAGAGTGACCTCCAGAATAAAATGATAGTCTTAAGTCCATGCTTTCATAACATTATTTCCCAATCTTACCAAATCAATAGTATAGGAATTAAGAAGCATAATTTCATAGCATTTAAAGGAGTATCTCAACATATGAAAACTTTTAACCAATTTCTGCAACTTGAAAACTGGATGGTAGATTATTTATTGATGAAGCAGAGAACATCACAGCTTGTCCACACATGGAGGGTACTGAGAAGAACAAAAGTTGAGCTGCTTTGGGAACCAAAGGGATTCTGGACTTGGAGACAGCAGGTATATCTGAAGGAAGGAGTGAGAGGTGGAGGCAGGAATCAGAAGTACTAACTGAAGACTTGAATGTCATTTATATAACAGTGTATTATGCATTCGCACTTCCCACCCCTGCCTTTATTTAGAGATTGCAGGGCGGCCAGGAATTTGCCTACCACAAGGAAAAAAGTAGGATCCTTTTCTGATGTATTATATAATCTCTCAGAAGAAAGAGTGGATAGTTAATATGAGTGTAGCTGGTTTAAGAATAGCCTTTCTTATTCTGACATTTGGATAGCCCTTAATATATGGGGCAGTTCTTCTTATATTTACTGTAAAGGATAATCTCTGTGTAGCTAGGCTTTTCTTGTTATTACAAAAAAATTAGTAATTTTAAAGGATTCCTTATTTACTACTTGCCATGTACCAGTAGTTTTCTAAGAGCCATAGAAACACAAAAACATTTATGATGTATTTGAAAAAGTCTAAAATTGAAGGCAAAATACCAATATTAAAGCTACAGGAAAGTTGACTTTAAAAAATAGATATATGATGAGTAGAAGGTAATTCTTTTTTTTAAATTTAATAACTCCAAATATTAGAAAATTTGCAAATATCTTGGATTCATAGTGAAAAGAATCATACGAAAATGAAATAATAGAAGAGATGTATTTGGGAACAAGAAAGCATGATTTCCAAATTTAAAATATCGTAATAGATTTATTGGGAAATAAATTTGGTAAAATATGCCAAAATTTTTAAAAAATGATAAAATAACATATGTGTAGAAAGTAAGAGATACAGGGACTCCAGGAAATCTTAAATAAAAATGAAACGTGTATATAATATTTTATATTTTCCAGCCACTTGTTTCCTAAACCATAGTTCCCATTCAAATGTATGTGTGTTTCCATTAAAGGTTCTGGAATTTTGCACACACATAGGTATATGTATATATATACACATGCAAGTATATATAATATATGCAAAAATGTTAAAGTAACCACCAGCATTGCAGAAAATAAACCAATGTACCCAATTGCCATACGTATGCAAAGGTATGGGCATAACTATTTTTTTCTTATTATTAAAGCTTTGCTATACTAATTTTTTGTGAATTTTTACTTATTTATTTTTAGAGAGCTAGAGAGAGAGCGAGTGGGGGAGGGACAGAGAAAGGGAGAGACAGAATCCCAATCAGGCTCTGTGTTGTCAGTGCAAAGACCGACGTGTGGCTCGAACTTACAAACCATGAGATTATGACCTGAGTTGAGATCAAGAGTCAGGTGCTTAACTGACTGAGCCACCCAGGTGCCCCTAATTTTTGTTGTTTTAATATGACTTTGACTAACACATTAACGCAAACAAACAAACAAATCCCAGTATGCTTATTTACATTCTGGCATGAGCTCCTTATCTCATCACCACCCTGTAACGTTTTGTGGATCATAATATGGTAATGGTGATGTTTCACTATCATTTTGGGAAGATTTCACAAGCTTCAGATTATATTTGATTATAGTATCTCAGAATGTATCATCTAGTATCTGGTTCAAAATGTCAGTCTCATATTCAGATTTTTACTCACACCTCCACAAACTCTCCAGGTTTCAGTATGGGATAGAGAGAGAGAGCAAGATGGATAGATCAGTCGATCTCAGTGTTATTTTTTAATGACTCCTCCTGTTTCACCTTGGAGTCGAAGGAAGCTTATTCTGTCTTACAGGCTTTACATTGTTTAATGTGTTTGGTTAAGGAGAGTTAAGAGAAAACATGATAGGTAATTTCAATCTTGAGGACCATACATATCTTAGCAAAGACAAAGGATAGGAGGGAAAAGCTAAGATGCTTCTTACTAGATCCATGACACCCCACCCCCCCCACCACAGACACACACACACACACACACACACACACACACACACACACACACTCTTCTCCTAAACTCTTCATTTCCCCCCCTGTAGAATTGCTTGTATGATCTAGGACATGCAGTATGGGTTGGCAAAACCCTTGATTATCCCTAGAGTAAATACCTACATTGCAAGTATTTATGATTTTCTTTATAGGATAGGGAGCTTGAATTCTCTGCATCTCAACTTAGAATCCTAGTAACCAACACGACGGCCCCACTGACCATATTGCTCATAGGATGTACTCCTTTTGAGAATGTCACCCTGTCAAGATATATCTCAGCCATTTACTACGATTGTTGAATGATTGTTGAAAGGTTATTTCATCTCTTAGTGCTTTTTTTATCATCTCTGAAACAAAAATATTAAAGTAATATGTTTTATTAAAGAAATTATATCAAACATGGAGTTTGAAGCACAAAGTCTGGCACATAGTGTTTGATAAGCACTATGATTGTTTTTACTATAATACCAATAGTCCCATGCTTGAATAGAGGTGACTTCTTTCCCCAGAGCTCTGAAGGAACAAAATAATAGTTTGCTGGAAAAATCACTTTATAAAAAGTCAGGAAAATTTAGTTGAAATTTCACTTGTCTAACAATGTGACCAGAAGTAAGTAATTTACCAATTTAGTTTTCATTTATTTCCTCCGAAACTGAGATGTGGGAGATAGCCTATGATATTTGGTGCATGTTCTGATTTATAAATTATTTTATTATATATCAGTATTGTTTCCATTTCACCAATTCTTCATATTAAGGAATACAATTAATTTTCCCTCTAAATGAGTCCAGTATTAGGAGCATTCCACCAGCAAGCTGCCTCAGTTAGTAGTTCACTACATAACCTGACACCAGTGACAGGTGGTTTCTGAAGAACTGATAATCATTTAACCAGGAAGGTAAGCCAAGGTAGGAGAGCTGGAAGCCAAAAAGAAAAATTGCCTTAACTGACAGTTTCGATAAAAGTATATGACTGACAGAGAATAGGTTAATTGAGCCTAACTTCCCTTCCTTTCTCTCCATGTCTACGAGCGGTGAGTATTCTAAGACAGAAGTGGTGAAATGTCCTTTATTCTAAACAATGTAAAGAGAACTGTGTGTTTGAAGGAAAGGATACTTTTTTACTCCCTTATCAGAATGGTGTTAAACCCACGTGACTCTAGCACCTTACAAGCTTTTGATTTTCCACTGAAAATTATGTTACTACAGTATAAATATAAAATGCCCATGGTGATTGCAGATATAAATAGTGGTTTATAAACTTTGCAGTGAATATGTAAAATTTTTCTCCATCCACCCAAGAAGATAATCAGATTTGGGATTGGACAGGATCCTTTGACATGTCTTCCTGTGACCGACCAAAGGAATCTTTAGTACACATTTGGATTTGGATGTCTGAAGTCCAGAAAGCAGGTGTGGACTACAGAGGTACATTTGGTGGTTACCATATAGGTAGGTGTTATTATTAAAATAGGGATCAATGAGATTAGCAAAAATGAGCATGTATACAAAGAGATGAGAGCCTACATTGGGGCCTGAAGGACATTTTACTTGAAGATTTTTGGTAAAGAAAGTGAAGAATTCTAGGAAAATGTGGTGTCATGGAAGATGATGCAAAAGTGTTTTGGTAACATAAACATGGTTCTCTGGTGTGAAGTTTGACTTCTAGGTGGTCAAGAAAGATAAGGATATAAAAGTGTCCAATGGGCCTCCTGGGTGGCTCAGTCAGTTAAGCACCCCACTCTTGATTTCGGCTTAGGTCATCATCTCAGGTCATGAGATTGAGCCCCACATCAGGCACCATGGTGAATATGAAGCCTGCTTAAGATTCTCTCTCTCTCTCTCTCTCTCTCTCTCTCTCTGTCTCTGTCTCTCTCTCTGTCTCTCTCTTCTCCTTTTCTTCTGCCCCTCCCCTGTTTGTGCTTGTGAGTGCACACTCTCTCTTTCAAAAAAGGAAAAAAATTGTATCCATTGATTTTCTGCCATGGGGATGTCAGAGCTAGAATAATTTTACTTAAGTCAGTGAAAACCTGATTGGATTTCCTAATTTGTTAGTTATTTGAAACAATATTAATTTAGGAGCTCCTGTGCACTAAGTGCTCTTCAAGATTATTGGGGTAGAGATAAAAATTTAAAAAAAGACACAGAAATTCCTGCCTTATATAATCTATAATCTAGTGATAAATATAATTTAATAAGTAAAAATAGTATCAGAAGAGCCCTGCGTGGGGCCCTGTGCTAACAGCATGAAGCCTGCTTGTGATTCTCTCTCTCCCTCTCTGTCTGCCCCTCCCCTGCCCTGCTCTCTCTCTTTCTCTCAAAATAAATATTAAAAAAAATATATATAGTTTCAGAAGAGTATAAGTCCTGTGGGAAAAATACAGCAGAAAACACCAAATATGAGGTTTTAGGGGGGAGACTGCAGTTTTAGAAAGCATGACTGTAATAGTTTTCTACTGTCATTCTAACAAACTACCAAAACTTAGTGACTTAAAATTCAATCATGGTGTGTACCCGAAATGAATGAAATGTTATGTATCAATTATATCTCAATCAAAAAAAGACTTAGTGACTTAAAAAACACAACTTTATTATCTTAGAGTTCTTCACACGGGGCTGAAATCCAGGTTTGGCAGGGCTGCATTACTTGGGGAGGGATCTAGGAGAGAATCCAGTTCCTGACCTGTTCCATCTTCCTTTGGCCTTCTCCATCTCAAAATGGTTTCACCAGCCAGTTGCTGATGACTGACAACTGTGAGTCAGCCTTCCTATACAGTCTTCTTCTACTCATACTGCCCTACAGCTTCCTCTCCTCATTGCAAACAGGGTGACAATTTTATAGTACAAATCAGATCATGTTTCTTACATGCTTAAAATATACCGGGGCGCCTGGGTTGTTCAGTCGGTTGGGCGTCCGACTTTGGCTTGGCATGATCTCACATTTCATGAGTTCGAGCCCCATGTCAGGCTCTGTGCTGATGGCTCGGAGCCTGGAGCCTGCTTCAGATTCTGTGTCTCCCTCTTCAGCCCCCCCCACCCCCCGCTCATGCTCTGTCTCTCAAAAATAAAGTTAAAAAAAAAAAAGATATATATATATATATATATATATATATATATATATATGTGTGTGTGTGTGTATATATATATATACACACACACACACACACCAGTGGATTTCCATGGCAATTAGAATAAAGTGCCAGTCTCTCTCTGTGACATATAAGGCCTTACCTCCTCCTCTTCTCTTCATATAGCAGTACTGTCACCTGGTTCCCAATCTGCAATCGTTACTTTTTTTTTTTTTTTAATATTTATTTATTTTTGAGAGAGATAGAGTGCAAGTGGGGAAGGGGCAGAGAGAGAAGGAGACACAGAATTCAAAGCTGGCTCCAGGCTCTGTCAGCACAGAGCCCAACATGGATCTCAAACTCACGGACTGTGAGATCATGACCTGAGCTGAAGTTGGATGCTTAACAGACTGAGCCACTCGGGTGCCCCTGCAATACCATTACTTTTTATGCTTGACCCTCAAACACTCCAAACTTATCCTGACCTTTACACTGGCAATTAATTATGCTCAGAATGTTCTTCCCTATATCTCCCTGTTGCTAGGTCTTCTCAAATGAGCTGACCTGGCTCTCAGCTGATCTCTCTAGTTGAAGCACATCTCTTTCCATATACTTCACAGTCAGACCATTTTAATTTTATTTTTCATCAAACTGATCATTCTCTGAAGTCATTTATTCATTGTGTGTTTGATAAGATTTAATATCCAAGATGCAGTATTTCTTGCATCGCTCTGGGTGACATATTTTCATGTTACTACTATGTGAATTGTGTGTCTTGGCAGTGTGCTTTGACTTCCAAAATGGAAGTGATAATGTCTGTGCTGTATTTCACTATAATACCAAGGCCTTGAATTGTGCTGGTACATGCTAAGTCAGATGTTTACTGATGTGAATGAATCAATAGGAGAGTTTCTAAAGAGACATTGCTCTTTTTACTTAGATACAATATGACATTTAGTAAAGCCTTACATGCTTTAGGTTAAAAGTCATAAAGTAATATTCTGATTTACTAAACCTAAGGTTTTATTGATTTATCATATTCATCTACAGGCTCCAATGATTTATTTGGCTCAGGCTTAATGTTATCAGTAATACCTCTACTCTAAAATGATTCTGACTATGGTTAAAAATCTTCCCAAAAATTTATTGGAGAAAAAGATTGGCTGCAAAAGTCTGAATAAGTTGTGTAGTTGTAAAAGCAATCCAAGAATGGTTAATTTAATCCACAGGAAACCAAAAAGTCCCATGTATAAACTATGTTTTAGGCTCTGTTCCCTAGAGAATACATGTTGTGCTGCTTGGCTTTGATTCAGAACCTTTGATTTATGTGGCATCGAGATCTTCCATGGATTCCTAGAGTACCATCAAGTACTGTCCTATGACCCAAGTCATAAGGCAGACAGAACCTCAGCCCTCTTCTTATTTACCATCCCATTCCCCCAGGCTAAACTCTCCAGGCCCCTTTTTTTCTTGCTGCTATATTTACTAGCTCCTGAAATTTCTTGGTTTATAGTCTTGCATTTCCTCACTCAATTTGTGCTGAGTCTGATCCTTTTAAACCTACAGTGGCAGGAAATCAGTGGAGAACTAGAGGTCCATGAGGCATTTGCTATAGACCAGGTCATTGCATGAGGCCTTTCTTAGCAAAAGAGAAGAGTACTGCTTCTCAGTGCAGCAGGATTCAAGAAAATATGCGTGTTCGATACTTTTAATCCCATTCACACAAATATCCCTATGGGTCTCAAGGTCCCATGCTTCCTTAATAATAGTCCAGGTGTATTACATCCGCTTATTTAGACTTCATTGCAGCATTCACAACCTTATAACCGTTCTCTCGTTTTTGGCAAATCTCCCTTGTAGCTGAAATTGTTAAGAATTTCTTCTAATATTACCAAAGAATTCTTGAGTTTTTCATAGCATGCTTAATATTAGGGACAATCCTTCCTAGTCCTGTATATGCGTGCAGGCATATGTGTGTGCATGCATGTGTACATGCAAGCCTTTGTGCTTGCACACTTGCAAGGTCTCCACATCTGGTGAAAGCAGACACATCACATAACATGTCTTATGATTATCCTCAGCTTTACCCTAATCAAGTTCAGTCCCTTCCCCACTCCTTACCTTGCAGCTGAGCGTCTGCCTAATTAAACACTGCTGAAAGCCTTAGTAAATATGATTCCAGTGAATGCCAGGGAGTATTACTCAACCTAATTATCCACACGTAACATACGTATCTCTGTTGACTTCAGATCGATAAGAATGTAAGCCTAAACTCTCATTCTGAGGGTTTATTTATAAGGTCACTGTTATAACCAGTTGTCTTAGCCCAGACTTTTTTTTTTTTTTTTTTTTTTTTTCCAATCCAGCCAGAGGTGTAGCTTATGTTTGTTTGTTTGTGTGGGGATGGTGGTTAGTGGTGGGAGGATCACTGCATTACCAGGGTGACAGGACTGAGATAAAGTATGAGGGATACTCGAGAGAAAGAAAGAAAGAAATAGAAGTTTGTGAACAAGTATGAAGACCACAAATTCACAAGGTAATAACAAGGGAATACAGGCACACAGAACATCTCTGGAGAGGATTATGAAATTACTGCATCCGGAGTTGTTCATTAGGGTGGGAGAGAAGGAGGATCCAGCTAGTCATACGGCCATTACTTCACGTCAGCTCTCTTGCTTGGTTCAGGGTTTGCCTCATGGGTTTCACACTCCCACAGTTCTGTGCTGCGTTACTGGCCCTGCCTGGCAGCCCCTGGGGAAGCCAGAGCCTGTGTGGTTCTTACTTAAATTAGACTTAGGTTCCAGAACTGCTGCAGCTATGATGGTGACCAGGACAAAGTTCAGCCCTGTCCCTAGGAGACATTGATGAAACGACCTTTTGGAAGCAGGCTGGAAGTGCGGAGCGGATGCTGGGGTTGAACAAATAAGAGAAGGAGTATAATCTTCTCCTGATTGAATCTGTTAATATTTTACCACCACTTAAAAAATGTATACCTTTATTAGATCCTCTGTGATTGTAGGAATACACCAATAATAGGTGCAGTACTGAAAATACAAACAATTTGTGTTATTTTCTTCTTTCCCCTTAACTATCATTCTTTAAAAAAAAAAAAGTTCTTTGTAGTTTTGATCTGTGTTTGCATAGCAGACTTGGGATGTTTTTGCACTTTTTTTTTTTTTTTTTTTTTTTTTTTTTGGCGTGTAACAGAATTCTCCCAGAGCTGAAAAGACACAGTAATAATGAGATCACATTCACAGGAGTAACTGAAATTCCTGGGACCAAGTTTCCAACTGTGTAATTCAGGTGTTGTAGTTCTGCCCAAAAGTCTCATTCAGTTGTTGGGGGTATCCATCTAATCTGACTTCACAAAAAGTCTCTCTTTACCTTGTGGATCTTTCATGTACAGATTTCCAGTGCATAAATTCCAGTCACCTGGAAGCCATTAAGCAAACCCTGCCTCTAAAGTTGAAGAAAGATATGTCTGTTTCAAGGTTATAAGCTGTGGATTACCTTGTAGTCCAAATTGCAATACAGCCCTCGTTTTAGCTACACTGTGGTGAATTTCAAGCAGAAATGGAAAAAATATCTCACCATCTAGCTTTACTTTTCTAGTTATATTTTGTTCTTCCTTTGTCTTGGTATTGTAGAAGAAGTCATTAAGTTTAGGTCAACCAATGCCTCCCTCTGATGTTAGTCAAGAAATCAGATTCTGAAAGTACTCCTATCAAATGCATCATACTGTATTCCTTTCAGAAGGCATTTTCAAATTCCTCCTCTTTTTAAAAACAAAAACATATGTATGGAGGAACCTGTTCTCTCCTGAATTCATATGTTGTAACTCTAAACCCCAATGCCATAATATTTGAAGAGGAGGTTAAGTGAGATTATGAGGGCTGGTCCTCATGATGGGATTAGTGGCTTTGTAAGATGAAGAAGAGAAAGATCACTCTATCAGCCATGTAAGGACACTGGGAGAAGGCTGACAGCTGTGAGCCAGAAAGAGAGTTCTTTCACTGGAACCCAGCTCTGTCTCAGACTTCCAGACCCCGGAGCTGTGAAGAAATAAAATTCTGTTGTTTAAGCCACCTACTCTATGGTATTTTGTTATGGAGATCCAAGCTGACTAATACAATGCATTCAAATTAACACTTTAAAATGTACCACTTATGGGATGAATCTGCATTCCATTGCTCATGCCTAGATATACTTGATTCCGATTTAAGTACAGATTTATATTCTTGCTTCCTACCATTCCTTCTGTTTATTGAATAATTTTTGCCACTTCTCCTGGAAGAACCATGTGGCCTGGTTACATCATTGACAATCTTAATGGAAGATCAATTCTGTTAGGCATATATAAATCCAGGCGATTAGTAACATAAATCCCCAAAATGAAAAATGTCAGGGTTAGATTGCCATCTACTTTACATGCTTCATAAGAGTTTTGTTAAAAAAAAAAAGTTTACTATTGTGTAATAGTTTTATATTTTTTCACTTTTTATTATGAAAAAATTCAAATGTATTTAACAATATGTAGAAGGATATAACAAAACCTCATATTTGAATTCCATGTCTTCAAAACTATCAACTCACGGCTAATCTTGTTTCACCTATTACTCCAGTTATCGGTCATTAAGATACCAACCATAATACATCAGTCTTGAAGGGGAGGGCAATTGTGTCATTCAGAAATGGAGTTTAAGAAAATCAGTCTCTCTTGATCCCTCTCTTTTGCCCCCCACTTCCTCCTACCACATGCCTTCTTTTGCTGAGTTTCTTCTGTTTTGTTCTGTTTTTAATACATTTTTTCTTCTATAGCTGGGAAGGGAGAATTGACTCTATGTGGTGCTTAATGAATACACAGATCTGTATTAAAAGTGACAAGATGATGCTATTTCATTTCTTAGTATTCACTGTTTCTGAAAGGAATCTTAAAGATTATTTACAGCTTCAACACATAAAAACTTACACGTCATCAGAGCAAAATAAATTATTAAGGAATAATATTAACAATTTAACAATTAAAGATATAATTTCCCCAACTACTATTCTTTTTTTTAAATGTTTATTTATTTATTTTGAGAGAGAGAGAGAGCAAGTGAGTGCAAGTGGGAGAGGGGCAGAGAGAGAGGGACAAAGAGAATCCCAAGCAGGCTCTGTGCTGTTAGCAGCGTTCAACTGGGCTCGACTCCACAGGCTGTGAGATCATGACCTGAGCTGAAATCAAGAGTGGGATGTTTAACCAATTGACCCACGTAGGTGTCCCATCCCAACTATTGTTCTTGAACCTTGGGATCATTGAGTAAAAATTCCACATGGAGATATAAGTTATTTACAATATTCTCCTCTATAGAAAATCACAATAATAATTCTGTCTATGGAAATAAATCTGCCTTAATAAATAAATAAATGTGCCTTATTTGTAGATAAGGCACATGTATGATGGAATATAGATATGCTGTCAATAAATTGTACAGTTTAAATAATGCAAAAGAGCTATATTAGAGATGAAATAAATAACCAAATAATTAAAATTTTGTTGGTATGCAGAGCTCTTAAAAGAAACCTAAATGATGTCTTCTGATGACTGTCATCTTTCAAAAGCAGTGACTAAGTGCAGGTAGAAGTTAACTCCATTAGTAATAAAAAGTCTTGCATATTGCAAGGTGAAACCTGGATCAGAGAGGATGTACTTTTCAAAATGTCTTTCATCTCCGAGTAGATGTGGAATTAGGTATATATTTATACATGTATGTAATTAAATATAGTCCTAGTAAGCAAGTTAAAATTAGCTCTTATCACAGGCAATTTGGTTGTAGCCTTAGATACCATATTAAAAATTATTGGGATTCTAGAGACTTTTTTTTATATCTCTCATTAGTATTTTTGTGTTACTGAGAAATATAATCCACTTCATTCAACATCGTTTACCTGCTTAATCTAAAGTATATTGTATTCAATTGTGAAATAAGAAGGTTGTATTAGGGGCTAAGTCAAATCTGATCTCTTGTAATTCTATAAATTTTTTAAGTTTATTATTTTTTGAGAGAAAGAGAGACAGAATGTGAGCAGGGGAGGCACAGAGACAGAGGGAGACATAGAATCCAAAACAGGTTCCAGGCTCTGAGCTGTCAGCACAGAGCCAGATGTGGGGCTCCAACTCATGGACTGCAAGATCATGACCTGAGCTGAAGTCAGAAGCTTAACCAACTGAGCCACCCAGGCACCCCAGATCTCTTGTAATTCTAAAACTTTATTAAACAAGAAGCTGATCACTCAGTCCCTTTAAGTAGTGGTGCAGCAAATTGAAAATAGGTGGCTTTGGTGTAGTCCTATCATTATGATTTAAAGAGAAGGATATTTATATGCACACACATACACAATACAGAAAGTTTCCTTATGGATCCAGTATGTTATCAGTCTTATAGTAAATATGAGTGTGATTTGTGGTATAATTTGTGGTATGATATGTGTTTATACCATATATATATGTGTGTATATATATATATATGTAATACATATATATGTTAGTACTTAGAATCTGAATTGTCTTTAAAAGAAAAAAAAATTGAATCATTCTGCTTTTTGAGAAACTGAAAAAAAAACATATTTCTATAAGTGTCAAATTTAATTGCCTATGATTCATTTTTGACAGATCATGTATTTAAACCAATGAGTCTTGTTTTTTCTTTTTAATTATTGGCAGCCAAAAACCTTGTATTACTCATAGCAGTGTAGGTAAAATGTGAACAATATTACTGACAGATTTTTGTATTAATTAAAGATTATGTGCTGTGCAGACCACATGCTGAAGATGTGGTAGATTCCATTAATTTATGTACAAAGGTGGGAAGATAAAGGAGTTGGTAAACTCTACTAAAAAGATCACTTTTGGATGGATTTTGAGAAAATGTGAAAATGGATTTAATATGATGAATGATTGTCGTTTAAAACGTGAATGTCAGATGTGATAAAATACTGTTCTTTCATTAGAGAAGTAAAGAATATGATGCAGATTAATCATTAGTTAATTCAGTATTTTAAGTTTGCCGCTATTACAAATATTAACCTGAATAAGTGCAAAACATAAAAGGTTTTTAAGTCTCTAATGTACTTGCTAATAGAAAGGACACTTTATGACAAGTAAATTTAACTTCCACATATACACAAAAAGTATATGGTTTACTGAAATTGTAAATTTTGAAAGTAATTAACTGATTGTTAAATTAGCTTCCAAACACAACTGATTTGTACCCTGAGAGAACAATTTACATTTTTGAAATTCAGACACATCATACATCTAGTCATCACATTGGGGTAATTGGATAATGTATTTTATTTTCTTTCTCATGTATGTATGTGTGTGTGTGATATATATATATACACATGCACACACACACACACACACACACACACACACATATATATACATGCACACACACACATACATACACACAGCTATAAGAGTTCATATTTAGTCTGTGTGGATAGCTTTCAGATATATTTCAAAACAGATGCAAATTTATAAAAGCAGAACCTATATGCTACATTTGGCAATAATTTCTTTTAATAGCACAAACACAACAAAAGCAATCGTAACTGACTTACATTTTTATTTCTTACTATCTCCCAGAAAGTATTCTAACAACCTAAACAATGGCACTCTTTTAATCCTTACAACAATGTTATGGAGCAGGTACTACCAGTGTTCCCAGTTTAGGGATGGCACAACTAAGGCATTCAGAAGTTCAGTAGCTCTCTGGAGCGTGGAGGGTAAGGACCTTGGATGGTTTTGAGTGCATAGATGGTACTGTTAATACCTATGCTTAGCTGCCTTCCCAAAATAACATGAGGACATTCTGGTTGAAAGGGAACCTGATGTTCACAAACTACAAAATCCTTTTTAACTATTTACAAAAAGAAATAATGTTTATTCCTAAAGCCTTAGGGCTCCTAAAATTTCAGAGACCACCAAAACAAAATGAAGATTTTAAAAGCAGACAAAAAGTAACCACAAATATTATTTTTAGGACAAAATGAAATGTTGAGACATGACAATTCTTAGATAATAACCTTAATGAATATTTCAAGAATGTTGTCTAAGATTATCCATGGATGCAAATTATGCATGAGTCTATAAAAGATGTATTTAGTTCAAGGTTTTAAGCTTTGGGTAGAGGCTGACACACTATCAGTGGTAATATTCCATTCAATGAAGAGAAGGAAATAAGTATATAAAATTTTAAATTTTAATTAACTCATGCATTTATCCCAAGCTTAGAATATAGACATAAGTCATAACATCAAAATATGCATCTTTTTAAAGTACCTTTTCAAAATACCAGTAGAAGTTTGTTGACTACAAGTATCTACATATTTACTGACAAATTTTGGGAAATCTGCTCGACTGCTGTTTTCCTGTCACAATTCTAAGATCAAGATAACATACCTGATAACATACTGGAAAATTAGTTCATAGCTAAAAATCTCTAAAGGATAATTTTGGTAAAAATATAATGAGGTGATTCGCCTAATTAAAATAAATTATACTGGGGCTAGAAGCTAAATAATATATAATGCATGTGAGCATGTATATGTGATAATTATACTGACACACATGTCCTGACAGTAAAATACAGTTTACAGACATGTCATTTTTTAGTTTTAGTAACACATCTTACTTACATTTTCTTTGAATTTCAGTGAATTCAGTGGACATAAGTTATTTTTAACACAGTCCATAGTATACTTAGTCACAGTTACTTAGAGCTATTTCCTTGAAAAAAAGCAAAACTACAAATGGAAATAAATGAAAATGTGAATTTATAGTTTAAAATATTTTATTCTAAAGTTAAACAAAAAAAAACATGAACTTGTAATTATTTTGGTGTTCATTTTTAAAAATTAGTATGTTAAGCAAATAATACAATAGAAAAAAATGTCTATAGTGTCTATACTTACATTTTATCACTTATTTTTTATATTAACATGCAAAATTATGATTTGTGCCACTTTCAAATAGTGATTGAAGTTTATAGCACTTATGTACTTTCTCAAAGTTGTATTGCTTAGAATAATAATTATTATATTAGGGATAATGTCAATAGCCAACATAGAATACTTTTATACAAAGAACTGTTTTAGGACTTTACATATATTATCACAGCATTTTGAATCAAGTATTATTGTTATTATTATTTCCTATTTTTAATACAATAATAAAATAATGCTTACTCATGCTATTATTTTCTGATAAATGGAAAAGACTAGAAAAATAGTCAAGTATATATTGACTTTAAATATATGTCTTGAGAATTAAAAGATGTACTTAATAGTGATAGTACATTTGGTTATTTTGGTTATTTATCTAGAAGAGAATAAGTATATGCAACTATTACACAGGCAGATAAAAGAAAGACTTAAATAGTACCAGCAAAAATGTCCACCAGTCTACTGGTAAGAATTGCAAAACGGGCTGTAGGATAATAGGATTCCATTAATACAGAAAAAAGAATGACAGACCCCATATGTAAATATGTGTGCACACATGCATGTACGATACATATATTGCTTTAATGGCCAGATTATTTGCCACTTCCCATGTTCACTCCCTTTGCAATGTAGCTCCGCAGCTCCTCCAATGAAGAGAAGGAGCAGGATCCCTCCTTGATTCTCACTCAGTACATGCACATGACCCACTCTAGTCGGTAAATTGCAAAGCATGGAATA
Source organism: Panthera tigris (assembly GCF_018350195.1). NCBI lineage: Eukaryota > Metazoa > Chordata > Mammalia > Carnivora > Felidae > Panthera > Panthera tigris. Next base: position 60,500,391 of record NC_056660.1, read on the forward strand.
AACACTTGTATGTTTCAGTTTAGTCTCTTGCTATTATTCTTTCTTTGGTTTGAGAGGATTCCTGAGCTAGCATGCTGAAGGAAGGTACACATGGGCCACAGTTGTTCTCCCCAGTGTCCCATTGCAGCCCAGGCCACCGTAAAACAATGGACAGCCACTTAGGCCCGAGGTGTGTGAGAGAGTCCAGCCAAGATCACCAGCACTGCCTTGCTGAATGGCAGTGACTGCAGATGCACAAGTGAGCCAAAGCAAGCCCACAAAAAAATTCTTGCTTAAACTCTAGAGTTGTGCACTCAGTAATTACTTGATTTTTTTACACTGAATTTTGGTGTGCTTTGTTATCAGCATTATTCTGGCAATAGGGAAGCCATGTAGTGTGTTATGAACACATTGGATCAAAAAAAAAACACCAAAGCATGGAATATAGGTACCATGTTGCTATTATTGAATACCTGATGGAAAGGTCATGGTTAGCATAGGGGATAACTTGAGGGGACAAGTGAATTAAACAAAACAAAACAAAAAACCTGGAATGCTGTTACTAAGTTGAATCATTACTTACTTATATTTTGGCCATGGCAATTTTTGTTGAGCAGGACTATCCCAGTATTGTGTAGAACACTTAGAGTCATTAGTCTCCGATAATTAAATGCAAGGATGGTCTCCTAGTATGGTGACAATAAAAAATGATCTATATTCCCAGTACTAATATATATGTTTAACATCAAAAATGCTCTTATATATTCTTAGTAAATATACGTGTTCAAGATAAAATAAATGTAAAACGCTTTGTGTGTAATATGCAAACTGTATCATGGAATTCACTAAAAAAAATCATAAATTTATTGTTTTAGCCTCAGGATGGTGAGTGTCAAGGACTGAAAATTTATATTCCACTCCCTACCCCACTCCCAGTTCATATGTTGAAGTTCTAACTTCCATTGTGGCTGTATTTGGAGTAGGGAAATAATTAAAATTAAATGAGGTCATAAGGGTGGGGACTTGATCTGATAGGATTACTGTTCTTGTAAGAAGAGATACTGAGAACCCCCCACTCCAGCCCTGCCCTGTGTGCACTCACTGAGGGAAGGCCACTTGAGGGTATAACAAAAAGGGGTATCTGCAAGCCAAGAGGATCCCTCATCAGAAATAAACCAGTTAGATCAGTCCTTGATCTAGAACTTCTACCTCCAGAGCTGTGAGAAAATAAATTCCTATGGTTTAAGACACCCAGTCTGTGGTATGTTGTCATGTCAGCCCAGACTGATGAATTCAGTCAGTTCGAGTTGATTTTAATTTGCATTTATATTTTGTGATACCTCCTGTGTATTTTAAAGAGCCAATAACATATAGGAAAACATTATGAGATCTCTAACAAAGACTTGGTATTTTTTTTTAAATAATACATCTATAAACACTTAGCTTTGTGTCCCAACCTAATGCCATATTCATGCAATAGTCAAATGTATTATATCAAAGTATATTTTTCAACATTAAAATTTTTCCATTACAGTATTTAGTGTTCAAATGCCTAAATTTGCACATATAGCAGTTAAAAATCATAAATAGGGATAGGGAAGAAATATCATTTTGTGTTTTAATAAATGAATCTAAATTCTACTTAGAATCTCCTCTTGCTGGGTCTTAGACATTTAGTCTCAATGAATTCAAGGTCTCTTCTCACCTCATTCTTGATAGGGTATGTTGATCTTACAGGTTCCTTAAGAAGAATAAAAATGTAGGGTTTTTTTGTTTCTTGTTCTTTTCTTTCAGGGCAAGAGCACAGATCTTTGTCCTTCTTTGCCATCTAATAATACTGGTGACAAATCCTTTTAGTAGATAGTCTTTATATTACTTGCAGACTGATGTACCTCACCAAAAATCCTCCTAAAGGTGTCTCCTGCCCCCAGAGATATGGAAAATACCTACTCTCATAAGAGGACATCTCTACCATTTCAATGCTACTCTGCTTTTCTGACAAGTCATAATGGGAGCACAGCCATGCTGCTTCCCCAGAACCTACCCAGGAGGGCAGCACTGCCCTATTCTAATATATATTCTGCACCCCTGAATTTCTTGTTTTATTCTGAAACATACTCTCTCAACCTCCTCTCTGTGTGCTACAGGCATTACCTTTGGAGCAAGTGGAGGAAGGAAGGATGAAGGAAGAAGTTTCTTCTCTCTTTATCAGGACTATATACATCAGTTTCCTACAAAGACGTTTCTTTCATTTTCCTCCCGTCTGTGATGTATGGCATGAAAATTATTGACTTTGACTCTAGTATTTTAGTTTTCATATTGAAGAATTTTTTCTTTTTCTTTTTTTTTTTTAACCATTCTCTTAGTAAAAAATGAAGAATGGACCCTTTTGTATTCTATCATGCTATCCATTCAGTGAACTATGGAGAGGGAAACAAAACAAAACAAAACAAGCTAACTGAATAAGAAAGAGAAAATGAAAAGGATACTCAAAGGAGTATCATCAGTTAATATAGTGAATATCATCCTGATGAAAAATCAGTGCTTTAATATCAGCCAGTGAAGTAATCCTAAGAGAATAGGGGTGAATTTTGTGCAGTGGAATTGTGGTGACAGTGAAATAAAGATTGGTACCTAAGGAAATGGTCATGTCAGACATTGTCTAGAGGATTCACTTCAAACCCAAGGAAGATCAAACTCATCCTTGATAGAACATGTAATTTCAAATCTAGAAAAACAATGTGCGTGTGCAATCAGATATAGTTTTCAGCCTATGCTTTAAGCTTGCTGCCTCATATTTGGAAATATGGTGCAATTGGGAATAGTCATTTGTTTTGCCTTTTTACAAACTTTCTCTGGACACAACACATATTCCTGTTTTATGTACAGAATCTTCTGGGTGACAGGACAGGCAGCACAAAGCTGGAGTAAAGAGCTAATGTGTAGTAGGACAGAGAAAGACTGGATGTCTGCATCAGTGTGTGAAATCATAGGAAAGGATAGAATGTAGTGGTGTCATTCCAAATGACATTTCCACTTTACCTCAATTGTGAGAATAGATTTACATGCTGATTTTATAAATTTCAAGATGAAAGTTTTTTTTTTTTAATTTAGTACCTAAAAATGACAATATGCCTCTTTTATATTTAGCACTTTTGGTTCTTGGCCAATGTATTTGAATTTATGACCACAAATACAATGGGCAGACTAGAAAAGAATGTAAAAATCTGACTAAAGGTTCAGATATACACCTGCCACATAGTGATTCTTTCTGCCACATATGCACACATATTATCATACATTGATGTCTGTTCATTAATTCACCAATTTGCCTTTTACTTTTTGAAAACATAACAGTGTCCACTGAACAGTCTACTTGAGAGTTGAACTTACAACTTAATGACATTACAATAGTGGTTTTTGTGAGTATTTTTCCTGATAAAAACATTTCTATACTTACATATGTTTAAAAGACCGAAATGTTTGAAGTTAACATCAAAGTATACAATCATGAGAGAGGAATATAAAGAGTAAACTGGAAGTATTCTTTATGTTTTACTTGTTTCCATATTTATCTTAACTATCCCAAATATTTCCTGATACAAATATTTAAATGATTTAGCTCTGTAAAAATGTTTCAGATTTTAGAAAGAATTTACAAGACCCCTTAGGCATTGGTTATCTCTAAACTATCAACTACTTAGGAATATAACTTCATGTATAGTTCCCCTCTGTGTATTATTCCTGTAAGTGTGATCTGGCTTATGGCCTTTCTTTCTGCTCATGTTCTTACTTCTGTGACAAAGATAGGTAAAGGACTTAGAATAAAATTAATTGAAGGAGGCAATTATACCTTGTCTTTTAACAACCTATAGACTCTCTCTTTTAAATTTTTTTTCATGTTTATCTGTTTTTGAGAGACAGAGACAGAGTGCAAGTGGGCAAGGGGTAGAGAGAAAGGGAGAGACAGAATCTGAAGCAGGCTCCAGGTTCTGAACTGTCAGCACAGAACCTGATGCTAGGCTTGAACCTACAAACCATGAGATCATGACCAGAGATGAAGTTGGACGCTTAACCGACCGAGCCATCCATGCACCCCAATAGTCTTATTCTAACACCTGTTCTTTCACCTGAGTATATGTCAATATTTTATAAATTAAAAGGAAAAACTCTCCAGGGTTTTTTCCCATATGTACAAAACATCTAAGATGTTAGTGTTCCTTTAACATATCTGAAAGAGAACTGAAGCACAACAAAAAGTATACCTTTAATATGCTTCTTGAATTTATTATTTTTAAAGAAATAGTCTCAGTAAAATATGAATTAACTAGGGACAGATTGTCAGACTGAATATTAAATTATGTGCATTAGCTTATGTTGTTTTGCTCTTGATTTTTCTTTTTTGTGTATGTGCGTGTGTGGGGTGGGTATGGAAGAGATCACTTTGAGCAAGAGTAAATTAAAAATTTGTACAGAGGTAAATCAGAAACTCTCCTTGCCTCCAAGAAGTTCATACAGAGTGTATTTAAAATGAAGTGACATAAACCCAGAGTTTAGGTATATGTGTAAATACAGACAATTGAACATATTCACACACATAATATCTGTATCTATACTTCTGGGCTTAAGGGAGCAGTATTTATATATCATAAATTCTATAGCTCGTAACACTTCTGCACTCTGGAGTTGACCATGCATTGGTGGAATACTTTTCTGCTGGCATCCTACCTTATGATGATAGAAAATATCCAGAACAAAAAAGTATGAGGTACCCAGCAGTGATATCAGACAAAATACGGCCAGTTTCCACTCCTATGAAACCAGTTCAACCCTGCATGATATGATGATGGTTATGCTGGAAGAAGAGGAACTGAGAGGACTTTGTTACATAAGGAGAATAAATATAATCCACTTGCTGGACAACATAAATCAACTCTTGCCTACCATTAAGCTTAATTCTTCAAGAGTCCCTTCTAGTTAATTCTTAATAGCAATTTCTCTAAGATTCTGATACAAAAGGCCTAATGCTATATGCAACAGTTCCTGTTACTTACTGCAACTGGTTCTGGGGCTTTAATTGATCTACATCCTCTTCTTCCTTAAATGAACATTTTGATTTCCTTCAAGAATCTGGCATGTCTAGGTTTCTTGGCTGATGTAGTCATTTGCATCTTTATCCATAAAATGTCCAATTATTCATGATGCACCATGATCAGTGATATTGGTCATTCACTGTTGTCACACATCTGGAAGAACCTAGAGGCACCCTGATGAATTTCTTGACTTCCAAACATACTGTTCCTGCTACAATTGTGTACAAGTACCTTAACCCTTCATGGTTATATGGATCTGGATCTGGATGGACTTTATAATAAAGTAACTTTTCCCCCCTTGCTAATCATCTTTTAGAGAGAGAGAGATAGAAATGACCAGGTGTTATTCATAGATTTAAGTCTATTATAATCCTAAAACAAAGAAACAAACAAGGTCTATTGTAATCCTTTTAATTCTATTTAATAGACGTGAATTCACTACCCCTAATTAAAAACAAAAACAAACAAAGAGTATTTCAAATTTGCAGAGCCAAAAGCTATAGGAAATCACAGGGGGTGATTAAAAGAGGGGGCCAATATCACTTCCACTCCTTGTTTCCTGTACTCACATATTTTAGCTATGTGGGTAACAATGCTATGTGTAAGCTTATACACTGCATACAGGAGAAAAATGCCCCAACTCACAGGGTGCTTTCCTAAGATGGCAAACTAATTCAGTCATGGCAAGTTTTGAATGGTGAGATATGTGGTAAAATCAGTGATGTTGTATCTGTGTTCATACTTTCTCTGCCATGGAGCTGAAATCATCTAAATCTTTTTCCCATTGGTGTTTGGTGGTGGTTAGTGGCTTTAAAGTAGTCTCATAATTTATCTTCACTTGGGCTTCTCCATATTTCTTTCCCTGTAAACTAATCTGGACTTCCTCAAAGCACATTAATTTGGATCCAATAGTTTGTATCCTAAGAAAGATTAAGCCAAGCCAAAGTTACAGTATTTGGGGGGAACTTGCTTTAGACACTGTTACTTTTATTGCAGTCTATTCTTTAGAAATGAGAAAGTAAGTCTGGACTCTGAGGAGAGAGAAATTATACTCAAATATTTGTGGGATAATTGACGTGTGCAGATATGCTTTAAAACCATCACTCTTTGATTATGCAATATTTATTTTCACATGAAAAATGCATTTAACACTTCCTAAGACCCATCTCTGAAGAATCATCTATGAAATGGTAAATATTTTATTATTGTATGACATATAGTTTCTGTCAAAGCTACTCAGCTCTGCCATTAGAACTTGAAAACATACATAGACTATGTGCAAATGAGCATATATGGCTGTGTTCTAATAATACTTTATTTATAAAGGCACATGGACTAGAATTGCCCTTCTGACTGTGGTTTGTGGACCTGTGATCTACTGCATAATGCTCATGCTTGAGGTCCAGGATCTGCTAATCTGAATCAGAACATCAGAAGTGGGTTCCTTTTATAAAACTCTGTGAATTTAGTTTTTCTCAATCTTGACACCCAAAAGCTAAAAAGACAAGTTCTGTGACACTCATAACTCAAATGCAATGTTGGAACAGGAGTAGAATAATCACTATAACCACTCCCATTCAAAAAGGGGAGTAACGGGGAGCATCTCATAGGTGCACAGATTGACTAGCAATTCTGAAACACTGCTGGACACAGGTTGCCAGCTAAATACTTCTGTGGGCCAACTGCTGTCCTTCAGAGGTTTGAGGATCCAAAGTTCCCTTTTCATTTTGCACTGACTCTGTCCTTTTTAGTTTAAGCTGAAATAACTCTTTATAAAAATGTTGTGAATTCTTAGGAATCAATTGATAATCTCAATTAGACAAAAACCATATGAAAAATTTTCTCCAACGTAAGAACTTTCCTGCCTTGGGCTTCCTGCAAGTCTATTGAAGAACAACTTTCTTAAGATTTTCAGACACTCTAAAGGTAAATGGAAAGTATGAGGTACATCTAGAAGATCACTTGTGGGTCTTTCACCTAATTGAACACTTTTCTGAGGCAATTCTTGAATTATTTCTGAGATCTTTACCAATGATCTTGTATTTACATGCTGAATTTAATTTTTGTTCTGAAGCTCATTCTTTATTTGAAAACCTTGAGTAGGTGGAAATGAGAAATAATTTAAATTTCAAACCCAGAAATCTCTGCTGCCTTTCTATTTTCTTGACTTTTGTTTGAATACTGAAAAATTCTTTATTTTAAACTCCTGTCTTTCCTTTTTAATTTTACTGTGGGCAGTTAGATGAAGCAAGGCAGCATCTCCACTGCTCTTCCTGGATACATGTGAAACACTGAGCACATTATGAACGTGTTACATTGGTATGGTGTATTTGTCACAATTAATGAACCAATACATTATTGTTAACTCAAAGTTCTGAAAACTAACTGTGTTAGTATAAGTCTGTGTTTACAAGATGTTTATGCATGTTAGGCAAAATTTTAGGTGGTGTATGTTTTAATATGGCTTTATTTTACCATATTTGATTTGTAGTTTTTCCACATAGGGACTTTTAGGTTGGTGATCATTTTTTATTAGAATTTTGAAGATATTTGCACATTATCTTTTAGACTATGAATAAATTTTATGGCATTTAGATTCTTAAACCCTTTACATGACTTATTTAGATCCCTAATCTTTTGTAAGTGACCCAAATTCCTCTTTCTATATATTGCTTTTCAAATCTTCCTTTTATGCCATTTTTTAGATTTTTAGAACAATGTGGCTTGATTTAGGCCTGTGTGTGTGTGTGTGTGTGTGTGTGTGTGTGTGTGTGTGTCTTTACCTCCAATTATTTATTTCACTTAGGTTTAAGTAAGTAAACTTTCCAAGGACAAGGACAGAGGAAATAGCATCACTAGTGTCAATATAATTATTACTGATGAAGCAAGAAGGATGTGAAGGAAGGAAGGAAGGAAGGAAGGAAGGAAGAAAGAGAAAGAAAGAAAGAAAGAAAGAAAGAAAGAAAGAAAGAAAGAGAAAAAGAAAAAGAAAAAGAAAGATGAGACGTTCTTGGAAAGATAGCATTCAGATAACCTTTAGGCTATCACATACCATTAAAGTTTTATAGTGTGATACATGTGTTAAGATGCCAATTCTTATATAAACTTTCTTATATAAATTATGTAGAAAACTACAGTATTAGATACTATTATGAGAATTTTTAAGAAGGGATTGCTTATCTCAAAAATATGTGCTCTTTGTTTTTTAATAATGAAAATATGATTCTTAGTTGGATACATAGACATGAAGATCAGCCTGGATGTCCCACAGACCCTTGTTGACAGTTTTAATCATGTGACTAAATTCTTACTGGTGGCATGTAAAAACCATTCTGATAAGTATTCTTTAATTTTTTTAATGTTTATTTTTGAGAGAGATAACATGTGCATGCGTGTGCAAGTGGTACAGGGGCAGAGACGGAGGGGGACAGAGGATCCAAAGTGGGCCCTGTGGTGGCAGCACAGAGCCCAATGTGAGACTTGAACTGACAAACCATGAGATCATGACCTGAACCAAAGTCGGACACTTAACCACCTGAGCCACCAGGCTCCCTAGTTCTGATGAGTATTCTTAAAGGAAAGGGGCCTGCATCTTTTTTCTCTTATTCCCTCTCACTGGCTGAAATGCAAACATAACAGGTGAATCTTTAGCCATTACCCTGTAGAGTGTGGTGGCCTTGGAACAGAAACCAGGATAAGTAGAATACCGTGATGGAAAGTAATTTATCCATCTGAAATCAAGTGGATTAGAGGCCTGGATTCACTACTTCTGTACTTATTGACCGTTAGTAACAAATATCCTTCTATCGTCTTTACAACAGTGTTATCTTGAATATTTCTATAATTCACACTCAAAAGACTTACTAGTAATTAATTTTTTTAAGTGAATACAACCAGAAAAACTGGGTTCAATAAGTGAATATAATACAGTTCAGTATAGCTGCTTTCTTCAGTTCTGTGTTGAAGATCAAAGTAGTAATTTAATTTCTTTAATAATTATTCCATAATTGTATGTTATTATACACTATATATATATATATACACAAACACATACATATCATATAAAGGTATATATGTGTGTGTGTGTGTGTGTGTGTGTGTGTGTGTGTATATATATATAAACATATATATGTTCGTGAGTCATATATAGATTTTATAATTTCCCTCTTTTCATTTTTTTCATTTTTTTAAAATAATTTTTAAATTTTATTTTAGAGAAACCATGAGTGGGCTAAAGGGACAGAGAAGGAGAGAGAGAGAATCTTAAGCAAGCTTCACACTCAGCATGGAGCCCAATGTGGAGCTCGATCCCATGACCCTGGGATAATGACTTGAACTGAAATCAACTGACCAAGCCACCCAGGCACCACTAATGTCCCTCTTCTGAGGCTTTCAAATAATGACATTGGAAATAAAAGTCAAATCTTATTTGAATTTACAAATTAAGTGAAAAATCTAACTTCTTCAACAGTAAACTATTATTTATTATTTCAGGGTAATCCAAATTACTTATATACAGTTTTCTTTACCTTTTAAAAAAATTAGAGTGAAGTAATAGTGAATTTACCATCAACTATCTAAGGAGTAATTTCCTGCATATTGGGAATAGAAGACTTTTCTAAATACACACTTCATAAGATTCTCTCGGATCTACTTTACCAGGCCAACAAATAAACACTCCTTGCTGTATGTCTGCTGATTTTGACAGTTGTCAGCATAACTTTTTATGAATCAACTCTTGATCCAGCAAATTCCCCTCCTGTGTAGATATAAAGATTGTGGAAGTAAGATCATTACATACACAGATATGTTCTCATTCAGCAAGATGGCAAATCATATTAACAGGACACTCACTTTCCCCCTTACTGGCCCAGGTAAATTTGTCTACATCTTTTTAATGGCTTGCTATTGAATTCATTGTTCATAAACCTGAGAGAATTAAAATATGATACAAAAATATATAGTTTTGTAATCTTATTTTATTATCTTCTCTCTACTATGGGTCATTGAGAAGAAACTTACAGTCTTTACAATTCCTATTTAGTTATATGCTAAAAATACAAGAAACGACATTCAGATGAGATAATTCCCATTCCTATTGTAATTCCAAGCATTATGTGTTTTGTTTTGTTTTCCGTTTTTTTTTTTAAACATATATATTGACTGTGATGTTTAAAATGCCTGGCCTTTTCTGTATTCTGTCCTACATTCTGCCATCTATTTGGGGTTTTATCCAGTTTTCTCTCAAAACATTTTCCATGTTGAAGATCTGTCATTTTCCAAGTGAAGAGGATTTGAATTCCTCCTTTTACTCTCTCAACCTCTGTTGATACATTATGATTTTGTGATAAACTTATCTCTTCTCCATTTTAGGGTGTAATCACTCACTGATTCTAAGAATATCCATAGCATTTTAAAACAAATTAAATAATTGGTATGTCCCAAAAGGAAGACAGGATAGAGAAATGATAAATGCCTTAGGCTTTATGGTTTTCCAGTAATGGATAATGAAGGTTGACCCAGTGTCAATTAGATCAGAAACGTTTGTTTTTGATGTGATCTCGCTTTTGGCCTCACCTCCCAACTCCACTTAAAAGCCTTTGGCCCTCTTGGTGTGTATAACAGTATCCAGTGCTATTTACCTCGCTCCGCTCATCTACTCATAACTGCTTTTAGCTAATGTAACTAGAAAGATGAGATTAAAGAAGTCATAGTGGCCAATACCCATTACACACATGCTTTATCCCTACCAATCACTTACTTTTTGACAGGAAAAATGAAGTAAGTGAAGCTGCAATTATGAAATATAATACTGTTATCAGATCCATGTTGAAAATATATTTTAAAAAACGTGTGTATTTATTTTCTAAAGAAAATAAGGAAGGGAACCTTTTTCTATATTCTTCCACAATGTGCATCTGTTTCTCCTAAAGGGATAGTCCATGGAAGGAAGTTCAAAACCTAAGTCTCCTACCTAGGTAAACATGACCTACCCCAGAAAACATCAAGCACTCTCATTTTTAGTCAAGTATTTATGCAAGCACTTTACCTAGACTCCTGCTTATCTGTGTAAAATGAGAGCAGTGGCTATTAAAATTGGGAAAAAAGATGGCCATTAGAAAGAAATTTTAAAAACCCTAAGACTGAGAGTTTGCCCATTAGCAATTGATTCATGATTTTATCATCAATCATTTCACATTTATTTCCTATTTTCTGTTTTGAAAATGTGTAAAATATATTAGCAGTATGCCAATGAAATAACACTAGGTGAAATCAATAAGAAAACATGTTATGTAGTTTAACTCTAATTAAATATCTCAGTATTCTACAATTTTGTCAGATTCCGAGAACACAGAATTATTTTCATTTCTGAAAATCATTCCAGAAAACAAACTTCTTATTTTTCCTATGCGTTGTACATAAATTAAAGATGCATTATTTTGTTTTATTATCTTCTCTAATGTGGTAAGTTAGTACATTATATAGAAGAGAGTGAACTTAGTTAAAATTATCTGCTTAAAAAATTTTTGACTCTAACAAAATAGATAACGTGATATATCAATAGGGTCAACATATAAATAAGGGTTTTCAAAAGTTATATATAACAGAAAATACTAGATAAAAGAAACCTTTTGGTTATTTTGTATTGATGCTTCTAGAAATGATACAGTAGCTGCCTTCTAGAAAATGTTCCCATAAAGATGTATCATTATTATATTTTCCATTGAAAAATTAAATCTATTTAAGTGTAAAAAAATAGAGTGGAGCTTATGAAATGAGATTTACAGAACTAAGATATAGGTTATTTGGAACATTAACCAGGCATCCAGTGCCTTAGCTCAACTAGAAGATTAATTGGGATTTTATTACATTAAAATATTTTTACATTTAGTGTTATTTTCTCTTTATCTTAACTCACTAAAATGCTTTAAATAAAGGTTTATGCAAAAATATCAAATAAAAATGTGTGTATCCCATTTTCATAGCACTGTTATATTCAATTTTTGTTGTATTTTACTTCTATTCATAAGTAATTTTGTCATTACTCTTAGTATATCTTCACATTTCTTGTGGTCCCTGCCTTTTTCATATGTGTAAACACGTGCTTGTGTGTGCACAGTATAAAAAAGACACATAAACATAATTTTCATGAGTATCATTTGTTGCATATTTCAACCTTGACATGACTTGAGTTTTTAATTTGATTTATATCCTTGTCACATAGGATCATGAATGTATTTCAATATTAAAAAATGTTATTTTTCATCTCAAAGACATATTTTCTTCTATGTAACCAGTCATTGTTTATGTTGTAACTGTAGAAAGCAAATTTTGAATTTTCTACAACCCAGGGTTATATTCATTACAGTTAGAAATAAGTTTTCCTTTGGCTTTTATATATACTGTTTCCACATGGTAAAGAAAGATTTTATATATCATATGAGGAGTTTTGAAAGCTGCATTTTAGAATAAATTTAAATTTATTAACATAGATATTCAAATCATCATTCAAAACAGGATCCCAGGATAAGAGTCACATTGTACACATACCTCCAGTATATACACGTGCATTCTAAATCTGGTAATCAGTCACCTTACTCATATGCCATGTTCAAAGTGCTAAATTATGTTTCATAGACACCTCACATTATGAATAGTCTAGTCAATTAAATAAGACATGTATGACATAAGGAGGCATTTCCTTAGTATAAGAAAATAGCAAATAAAAACATTCAGATATGAAAGAAATGCCAACTAATATTTGTTAAGTATTTACTATGTGTCAGCAATTTTGCATGTTTTAACTCATCTTCCCTACAGTCTGTGTGTGTGTGTGTGTGTGCATGTGCACATGTATGTGCACTTTGGTTGTCTTTTGTCAGATGAGGATATTGGCAGAGAAAAGTTAAACAACTTCCTGAAGATACACTAGCAAGAAGTAAAAGTTTAACCTGGCCATGGCAGAAAGCCAGATGTCCAAAGAAACATAGGACTGTGGATCTAAGGTGGTAGGTTGGCACAATATCATAAAATACTTTAAATAAAAATTTAAGATGTTTTGAATCAAATAATAAAAAGTCATTTTAGATAATAATCCTTCAGATATGAATTTTATTATCCTGGATGGTAAGTCATGGATTCCTATTAACCTTGTAAAGCTTGGAACTTTCCAGTTCCCAGTGGCACATTCTTTTGATAATTTTTTTCTTTGGTAGGCCTGATATCTTCTAAGTATGCCATTCTTCTTAACCCTAAAATCTCCTGATAAATGTCTTACTTGCTTTCTGCCTGCATTTACAAGTGATTATCTGCTACCCATTAAAAAAAATCTCTAAGGAGATAGGTAAGATGGTGAGAGTGATATGATAAAAAAAGATATATCCAGGAAAGATACGATATAAAAATGAAAATTCAGCATTTCATTGCAGATGTGATAATGTACACTTAAAAAATGCTCAACATCACTCATCATCAGGGAAATACAAATCAAAACCAGAGTGAGATACCACCTCACAACCAGTCAGAATGGCTAAAATTGACAACTCTGGCAACAACAGATGTTGGTGAGGATACAGAGAAAGAGGATCTCTTTTGCACTGTTGATGGGGATGAAAACTGGTGAGGCCGCTCTGGAAAACAGTATGAAGGTTCCTCAAAAAATTAAAAATAGAACTACCCTATGACCCAGCAATTACACTACTAGGTATGTATCCAAAGATATATGTGATGTTTCAAAGGGGCACATGCACCTTAATGCTTATAGCAGCACTATCAACAATAGCCTAAATATGGAAAGAGCCCAAATGTCCATCAACAGATGAATGGCTAAAGAAGATGTGATATATATATATACAATGGGATATTATTTAGCAATCAAAAAGAATGAAATATTGCCATTTGCAACAACATGGATGGAACTAGAGTGTGTTATGTTAAGTGAAATAAGTCAGAGAAAGACAAATATATGACTTCACTCATGTGGAATTTAAGATACAAAACAGATGAATATAAGGAAGAGAAGCAAATAATATAAAAACAGGGAGGGGGACAAAACATAAGAGATTCTTAAATATAGGGAACAAACAGGGTTGCTGGAGGGTTTGTGGGTGGGGTGATGGGCTAAATGGGCAAAGGGCATTAAGGAAGACACTTGTTGGGATGAGCACTGGGTGTTATATGTAGGGGATGAATCACTGGATTGTACTCCTGAAATCATTGCACAATACGCTAACTAACTTGGATGTAAATTTAAAAAATAAATAATTAAATAGAAAATATGTATTATATATAGTGTATGTTATGCATGTATATACATATTTTTCAGCACTGCTCTTAATATACATCATTAAGTAGATTTCTACATTTGAAAATATTACATTGCTTTTGTAATTTGATCTTTTATATTCTAATTTTAATTAGGTCTACAAAGTAAGTTTTAATATCCACAAGTGAATTAAGAAAAAAAAATACTATTGTACCCTCTATTCTAGTGTTCTTTATGTATATAAGGGATATCCTACAAAGATTCTCACTGGAAAAGAGCCCCATAATACCAGCACTTCAGGGTATTCATTAGCCTGGAATCCTTTAGGCAGAAATTCTTATCCTTGACCTATGGACCCCCATGAGGCCATGAGAAGACTTCAGCTTGGTTTTTTAATCCTTTGAAACCTTATGCAAGAATGAACGTTTATATGCTTTTTCATTGCTTTTCTTAGAGATTCTTAAAAGTTTACATTTAAAAAAAACAAATGTCAAAAGTTACTACTGGAAACCAGGATACTCCTAAAAGGGAAGACTGACCTGAAACATGGCTGATTTATTTTTAATTCACACAGACAGAACGATATTGCTTTCCAATCACAGGGCTGCAACTCGCTTATTGAAGACCTTTTTGCTTCAAGCAAGTTAATGAAGGTATCAACCACTGCAAACTAGATTTTGAATCAATATAAGTTACATTGTGTGTCTCTAGAATTATTGGTCCTTGACAACTCCCTGACCTAGTTAATATTATTGAGACCTGGTTCCCTAAATGCACGTGTTAGTGATTTACTTGTTGCCGCCTTCTCTCCTCCTCAGTACTCAGTGGACTGTTTACAAAGGACTTGTCCTTGATTAAATCTTATTCATCTTTAGAAATACTAGAATGAAATGGAGATTTAAAGAAAGTAGATAACAAAAACCATTACATGGGATTTTGAGTATGCAGACACCACATAGGTAATTTCTTTGGCATCCAAAATTCAGTGCTTTGACACAACTGAATGCTCTTCTTCATAATACTGTCACTCGGGTCAATACTTTGTTATATAGGTTTCCTCCTGGTTCAGGAAACTTCCTGCCTGGATATGTTGACCGGTCTAAGAGCATAGGATAATATTGTTTGAAATTAGCTGGATGATTTCAGTCTTGTGAACAGTCTATTTGGAAATAACAGGTCCTAATGTTTTTAATTTTTATAATTATCTGATTGAGCTATTTTTTGTAAAAATAAAACTGAAAAACTGGCAAACTCTCCTAAAATGTAGTGAAATATAATCCTAAAACTAAATCGATTTCAGTTCTTATGTGTTGAGGCTCCACTATAAGTGGAATGTTAATCCAATACAGAACATTGTGTGTGCCTTGACTCCCGGAAGATCATAAGAATGCAAAATAGATTTTACAAATTTTTCTGAGCAGTGGCTGCATTTCCAAAGAGCGGAGATTAGAATGTGTGTGTATCTCATGTTAAATTCTCCAAATCCATCATTTACCATCATTTAGTATTAAAAACCAAATTATCAAAAAAGAGAAACAACTAAGAGTCTATTAGGAGGTATAATTTTACACACTGTAAAGGTGACAAAATAGAAAACGATAGCAAGGAGACTCAGCTATCTCTATCATGACAAAAGATGGGACGAGGGGTTAAAAACTCCCTTGATTATTAGAACTGTAGAGTAGTACTCATTCAGATTTAAGGTTTAAATTTATACTACAAATATAGTGCCCCCAAAACCTCCTACAGGGTATATAACCTGAGTGTCCTCACGATTTGCACAAACTCAAATCATGTCTTGAAGGTAATAACTTTAATCCATCCATGCAAAAGCAATTTTAATTTAAGATGCATCTCAATCTCAAAAAGTTAGAATTGCAAGTTCCATGTAAGGCCACATAGTGAGCCCCTTCAAGGTTTAGCATAGAAGAATAACACATTCTGAAATATAATTTACTCTAAATTCATTTGGATTTGATCTCAAGAATGGATTATAGATGTAATGATAGAAACAAATACCAAATAGGAGATCATCTCACTAATGAAGGAGACTGGTGATGGTGACTCACACCAGGGTGTCATCAGTATCAGCGGTAAGAAGTAATTAGAATTCATGTGTTCTTGAGATCAGGCCAGCAAGGTTTGCTGATAAACAGAATGTGAGGTGAAGAAAGCAGAAAAAGGAATCAAGGATAACTTCAAGTATGTCATGAGCAATGGGAGGAACAGAAATGAAGAAGACTGAGATAGTGTAGGTCTGAGGAGGAAGGACAGGGCTTTGGTTACAAGGGCTTTGGTTGAGATATGTAGTGGAAATCTAAGCCAAGATGTCAAGTAGGCAGTTGGAGGTACGAGGCAGGAATTCTATAGAGAACTTTGTTCTAGAGATATGATTTGGCTTTTCTTGGCATTTATATAAACCTTTAATACAAGAAGAGACCACTAAAGGAGTAAGCAGAGACCAAGAAGAGAACCAAGAACTAGGTCTGAGACAGTCTGCATAATTTGAAAAAAGATGGAGGAAAAACATGAAGAACTGTTTCAGAGAATGAGCGACATGCATTAGTGGGCTAAATACAACAGTTGTTTATTGATAATAAAGACAAGAATAGATTAGCTATAGTGGTGAGTAGAAAACTATGTAGGAATAGATGTCTAGAGATCCTTGTTAAAACTGCTGCTGAAATGCATACAAGAATAAAATGTATCCTGGAAATCTGCGACCTATAATGAATACCAAAGATTTCTTTAATTGTTTATTCATAATACAGGATTTTAGATTAACCATTTTTTTTCTGTGGGAAATATATAGGTATTGTTGGTTGCTAGGGAAAGATGGCATATATGTGTGTAAGTTACCTGTTTTCAATAACTAGCAATTTAAATAGTCTTATAAAAGAGTAAATAATGCAGTCAAGACGGGGATGAGAATTGACTATGAGGCAATTTAAGACGTTAAATATTTCCCTCAAGTTATCTGGCTACAGATCAACATTATTCTTTCAACTAAGATTAAAATAATAAAACGCCTAAAAGAAAGATGTGGTAATTATAAGAGCCACACAGCAATGAAATTAGAAAAAAAAAGGAAGTGATAGATATTAACAAACAATTAAAGAAAACAGTGGATGTGCCCATACAAAGCTCATTTGGGAAAACAGGTGTTCTGTTTTGCCATGATAGGCTTTCAAGGCCACATCAGGTATATCCCTATTGGCAAATTTGGTAAGAAATTTACATGGCAAAGTACATTTCCCTAATCAGATTCAGAGCGGTCAAATCCTTGATAATTTGTCTCCTCATGCAGATATCCTAAAATGAAATACTTTGCTGCCAGAACAACATGTGCATATGGTTTACATAACATTTTCTTTATACTGATAGTACTTCCATTTTAGTCTCATATATCATTTCTTGAAAAACACTTTTTTATTTTCTCACATGTAACAATTGTCTTTATAGATAGCATAGCATAATAAGGATCTCTCTGTCTGTCTGTCTCTCTCTCTCTCTCTCTCTCTCTCTCAAAGAAAACAAAAACTAGATATCCTGCAGGATAATGGTCTAAATAAGAATTAGTGGTATTGTAATTTCCACTGAGAAAAATGAAACTGTCCAGTGTTTCTCAATCCTGGTTCTCAACTAGAAGTGATTCTACTTCCAGGGTACATTTGGCAATGTCAGGGGACATTTTTGACTATGAAAATAATTACAGTCCTCAAGAGAGGGAAGCAGGGTACTGGCATCTAGTGTGTAGAGGTCAGGGATGCTTTCAAACCTCCTATAATGACAACTCACCACACAAAAAAATTATCTAGTCCAAAATGTCATTAATGATAAGATTAAGAAACTGTTATTATAGGTAAACCTATGACTAGTTCTTAATCTGTAGCCAATTAACAAAATCACAATTGTTAAAAATCTCTTAACACTGTATGATAGAATATGTGATATGATACAATATGATATGCTGAGTTGAACAATGCCCCTCCCCCCAAATTCATATCCGCTTAGAAACTATTTGGAAATAGTCTTTGTGAATGTAATCAAGTTCAGATGAGGTCATGCTGAATTAGTGTGGGTCCTAAATTCAATAACTAGTGCCCTTTCAAAGAGAGAGGAATTTGGAGAGAGAGAGACAAATGAGAGACATAACACAGATGGAAGAAGGCCATCTGATGGCAAAGGCAGAAATTGGAGTAATGCAGACGTAAGCCAAGAACACCAAGAATTGTTGGCAACCACTGGCTAGAAAGAGACAAGGCAGAATTCTTCCTAGGAGACTTCAGAGGAAAGATAATCCTGCTGACATCTTGATATCAGAATTCTAGCATCCAGAACTTTGAGAGAATAAATTTTGTTGTTCTAAACTACCCAGTTTGTGGTACACTTATGGCAGCTCTGGAAAACTAATACATATGGTATGATATAGAATATGATGTATGATGTAATTGCATTGCATATATCATGGTTAGGATTTTCTGATGCTGAGAGTAGGGGAAACAAGTCTCCATGATTCTTTCTCATCACCACTGTAGCTTAAAATTCAGACTGAAATATGTGTTTTGCTAAACCCAGAACTCATATAAATCATTATAAAACTTCTTAAAGTGTTGCTAGTGTTACTGTTTTGCATCAAGAAGTAGCAATATGATAAAGAAGAAAGTATCCACAGTAAATAGATTATTACAGAAACTAATTGAATTTTTTAAATTAGGAATCAACATATAGAATGGTTTAGACTTTTGTGAAATTTCTACAGATATTTTATCAAAAGAAAAGGTGATCTGAGCCACATACTTTTTTTTATTAAAACATGTTTTTAAATGTTTATTTATTTTTGACAGAGAGAGCGAGTGAGCATGAGTGAGGGAGGGGCAGAGAGAGAGGGAGACACAGAATCCAAAACAGGCTCCAGGCTCCGAGCTGTCAAGCACAGAGCCCAACGCAGGGCTTGAACTCATGGACCACAGGATCGTAACCTGAGCTGAAGCCGGACACTTAACTGACAGAGCCACCCAGGCACCCCAAGTGCCATATACTTTTTAAAGGTGCACTTCCTATCTGAGTGAACATAATATTATGCACATTATTCTATTTTACTGATTTGAATTTAAAAAGAGAAGCTGAGGGGCACCTAGGTGGCTCAGTTGGTTGAGTGACCAACTCTGGTTTTAGGCTCAAGTCATGATCCCACGATTGTGGGATTGAACCCCATGTCAGGCTCTGCGCTGAGCATGGAGCCTAATTAAGATTCTCTCTCTCCCTCTCCCTCTGCTCCTCTCCCCTCTCCCTTGCTCCCTCTTTCTCTCTCTCTAAAATAATATATACATTAATTTTATTTTAAATATAAGATTCTTTGATTTATACCTCTACTTTTTTAAACATTTATTTTTGATAGCTCAGCAACTGACACCCTGCTCAAGCACACATCTATATTATTCTTCATAATCTCAGTGCCTTTAGTAGTGCCTGGCACATACGCAGTCAATAAAAGTATGCTGAGTAGATAAACTCAGGCTTTAAGCTGTGATGATTTTATAATACCTTAATCCTGTAATATGTCAAGAAAAGCCTAGAATAATAACTATTG
This sequence comes from Panthera tigris, assembly GCF_018350195.1. NCBI lineage: Eukaryota > Metazoa > Chordata > Mammalia > Carnivora > Felidae > Panthera > Panthera tigris. The sequence continues at coordinate 60,520,321 of NC_056660.1, forward strand.
CTATACCTTTTGCAACAAACATGAAATAGAACTTATCCATGGGTGTATTAAATGATAACTTAAGTAAGCTTCACTGGTCATGTTAAAAAAGCCATCTATAACTTGTTACGTCTATATTAAAATATCATTTTTAGGGGCGCCTGGGTGGCGCAGTCGGTTAAGCATCCGACTTCAGCCAGGTCATGATCTCGCGGTCCGTGAGTTCGAGCCCCGCGTCAGGCTCTGGGCTGATGGCTCGGAGCCTGGAGCCTGTTTCCGATTCTGTGTCTCCTTCTCTCTCTGACCCTCCCCCGTTCATGCTCTGTCTCTCTCTGTCCCAAAAATAAATAAAAAACGTTGAAAAAAAAATTTAAAATATCATTTTTAAGTAATATTAAAAGGAGGTGAATTTTATAGCCTTTTGAGCTTCTATGAAAAAAGCTTAAAATTTGAATTTATTTTAGTAATAAAGTTTTGAGGAGATAATAGCTGGCATTAACTGAAATAACAAAAAAAGTAAAAATAAAGTTGTAATTCAGAGAAAAAATGATAGAAAGATGAATAGACTGTATTTGCCTAATGTTTTAAAGTGGAAAATACTTATCAAAATTAGAGTCCCCAGCTGAAAATGGTCATTATTATCCAATTGTTAAATAGATACTGAAGATAATTTCCAAATATAAAATCATTATTTAAAAAAACAAATGAAAAATATATTTAAATTAGCTGAAATCATTGCATTATTTAGGGAATAAAAAAACGATTTAGACTTCTCAAAAACCATTTAATCATATGCATTTCTATAATATATCAACAACTTTTTGTTAGCTTCTAAATGATATCTTTCTTGTTCTAAATACTGGTAATTTAATTTTTCAGAAATAATAGGATGATAGTAGACATTATCGTAACATTGTTCACATTTTGAGACAATTGTTTACTGCATTTCTATTAAGAAAGAATAAGATAATACTTTTAGCAAAGAAATGCAGAACAATAAATTTTAGGAATTATGCATGCTTTAAAGGCATGTTGAATCACAAAATTGTATATTTCTATATTGACAGTTGACCTATTTTAGAACAAGATGCAAATCCTATGGCAATTACACTACCATTCAAAGTGGGTTTCAAAGAGATTTATATTAGCCACATATCAAATAGCTATTTACAGAAATAGTGATCATCACACAGTGTATCTGAGGCTCATGCACAAACATCTTATAGGAACAATCATTGATGAATTGGCCAAATTAAAGTATATTTCTAATGACATGCCATAGAGCTTTATTATTTTCTAAATTTGATTCAACAGTCACCATAAGACGCCTACTTACGTAAAGTACTTTGCTGTATGAATAACAATGAAAAATGTAGAATTCAGCTTTTTACAAATTATTGCAGTAGTGATATAGTCACAATAGCATGTAATACATAATATATTTTAATGTTAATAGAATCGCATTGACCTTTGCTTGTAGTAAGATAGACATCTTGACAATTGGCTAATTTCCATATAGGAATACTAATTATAATAATAATAGTGTGTATGTATATTATTAGAGACCCTAAAAGATAATAGGGAAATCCATTATGGATGGAAATACAGTTCTCTGGTCCAGAAAGTGACACAGTTTCTATAACCACCAGATACCAAGGGACATATAAATCAATGGTAGTGGCCCAGAAATTTAGTACCTAGTCCTGAGTAGAGTGTGAATTTTGATCCAACACCACCTTATATATATCAAGGTCCAAAGAAAGGTTATCTCTCTCAGGCAAAAAGTGAATTAAAAAATTCTCACCGTACAGACAAAAGAGCAAGGGAGATTTTCTGTTTTATTCCTGGTTCTGAGTAAAGATTGAAACAAAAAAAAATGGCTCCCCAGAGAATGTGTTAATATTAACTAGTTCTCATATAATTTGATTATTGACTCTCAAGGAGTCTCAAAAGCTACATGCTTTTTGAAACTTAACTTAGGACTATAGTATTCTTAGGCAATTGATATAAGTAAACATAAATCCCCCTAAAAGAAATGCTTCCTCAACATGGTTCTCAAAATATTTCTATAGATAGAACTCCAGGAAATGTGAAATTGTAGTAATAATTGAAAACTGAAAAAAAACCCAAAACTATACAAAATGCAGAAATAAGTAAATGAAGGAGAATTTAAAGAAAATCAGAACCAGATAAATGAACATCTGATTTAATTAAATTACTAAATATAGAAGTATGAAGGATGTTTATTGTGTATATAGAAATTAAAGAGGCAGTGGAGAAACCCAAGAAAGGTGCAATACACTGAGGTTAAAACATAGCTACAAGGTCAAACAGCATATTAGGCAATAAGTGACAATAAAACCAATAGGCATATAAAGTAAGGTAAATTATTGAGGTGTAAACAGAAACACAAAAGCTTGGAAAAAATATATGTATGAAGGTTTAGCAGTAAGGCAGATGAGGTGGTCCAAAATATACCTCTTAAGAATTCTAGAAATTAGTAATGACAAGGGAAAGAAAATATCCAAAGAGATAATAGCCCAGACCTTATCATTGTGAGTGAAATATACAATCCCAGAATTCAGAAAAAGAAGAATCTCACACAGGTAATCATACAAAGAAATTCACACCTAGATATATCTTTGTAAAGCCACAGGGTTGCTCATGAAAACAAAAGCCCTTAAAAACAGATGGGGGACAAAAGCTGATTATTAAGTAAAAAAATGTATGGACCCCTGATTTTTCGCTCGCAGTGAGAAGACAGGGAATAATACTTCCAAATTATTGATGGGAATAATCTGTGTCCTAAAATTGTATGCCAGCAAAACTCTTTCTCCAGAGTATAACCTAAACAAAGATATTTTCTGACCTATATTGAGCCAAAACCATTACTATAGTGTGAATAAATTTCAAAAGAGGAAAAATCCTAGGAAGAAGCTGGCCATGTTAAAGGAGATTATGTGGGGGCACCTGGGTGGCTCAGTCGGTTGAGCATCTGACTTCGGCTCAGGTCACGATCTCATGGTTTGTGAGTTTGAGCCCCGCGTCGGGCTCTGTACTGACAACTCAGAGCCTGAAGCCTGCTTCAGATTCTGTGTCTCCCTCTCTCTGCCCCTTCCCCGCTCATGCTGTGTCTTTTTCTGTCTCTCAAAGATGAATAAACATTAATTTTTTTAAAAAGAGATTATGTGCTAGTAAAATGGTAAATACAGGTTTTTAATCACAATAAAGTTTGAACTAACATGAGTGATATAAAGCAAAAGTAACAAATCCTAATTGGCAGAATTTTAAAAAGTAAGATTAATGTGAGGAAGATACATAAACCATTTTGTATAAACTAGAATAGGTGTGCTCCCAATTATTGCATCCTAGATTCCTTTTTTTGGTTCAGGAAAAGAGTAAACTACTGATTCATTTTAGAATATGCTAAACTACACTTAGTAAAGTGTCCAGGGTAATCCTTAAAGTAACAAAAACATTGTGTATCTTCTACATCAATGGTTGTGGAAAAAGGAAATGAGGAAAATTATAAAGCAATCAAAGGAAGAAATCTGTGTCAGAAAAAAGAAAAGGTGGGATAAATAGAAAGCAGAAAATATTCAAATATGTCATATTGACAAGATAAATGAATTCAACTGGACTTAGATTGCATTAAAATACTAGATGTCAGGCACCTGGGAGGCTAAGTCGGTTAAGCATCCAAAGCTTGATTTCAGATCTGGTGAGGACCTCAGGGTTTGTGAGTTTGAGCTCTGTGCTGACAGTGCAGAGCCTGCTTGGGATTGTTTCTCTCTCCCTCTCTCTGCCCCTCCCCCACTTGTACTGTCTCCCTCTCTCTCAAGGTGAATAAAATAAATTAAAAAAAAAAAAATACTAGATGCAGCATACAGGAGAAACACCAGTGCACACGGTGGAAAGAAAAAGGATGGAATATTACTTTGCTAGGACTGCCATAATAAAGTACCAAAGACTGGGTTGTTTAAACAACAAAATTTTATATTCTCACAGATATAGAGCCCAGAAGTTCAAAGTCAAGGTGTTGGCATGGTTGTTTTTTTCTGAGGGCCACAAGAAAGAACGTGTTCCAGGCCTCTCTTCTTGCCTTATGGATGGTCATTGTCCCCCGGTGTCTTCATATATCCTCTTTTCTCTGTATAGGTCTATTTGAATTTCCTCCTCTAATGAAGACACTAGTCATATTACATTAAGGCCCACCCTAATGACCTCATTTTAACTTAATTACTTCTTTGAAGACCTTGTTTTGAAATAGAGTCATGTTCTGAGTTTCTGACGGTTAAAACTTCAGCATTATTAATTTTAAGGGACATGAGTTAGCCCGTAACAGGTAGAAAAAGACATACTACAGAAATATTAAAAAATAAGCTCTATAGTTACATTAATAACAAAAGAAGATAAGACCTTAGACAAATTGTATTTCTAATGATAAACGGACTATCTTATGGTTTAAGACTCAGTTCACTATAAGGTATGATAATTTTTCAGTTGCATGCACCTAATGAAATCCTTTCAAAGTATTAGAACACAAAAGGAAATGAATAAATTTACTATAATTGTCTAATATTTTTTAACATACCTCTTCCAGCCATTCATTAATCAAACAGATAAAAAGTAAGAGTAAGGAAAAAATTAATTATGCAATTAACAAAATTAAATGGACATGTCTAGGACTGAGAACCTAACAATTAGTGACAATATATATTTTCTTAAATACATCTGAAACAGTTCTATCCACTGAGAAATATCCATTTATTTATACCATATATCAAGTTTCAACGAATTTTTGATGAGATAGATCACATAGACCACATATTTTGGCCATAAAAAATTATACCATAAGTATCAAAAGGATGAGACTATTATAAATTAATAGAATGTTAACCCATACATGGATAAAATAAAGAGAAATTAGAAAAAAAAACCTAGCATTGAAATACAACAAAAATACTACATATCAAAACTTTTATATAAAATATATATATATAAAATATATCTATCTCTATAGTAAATATATAGAGAGCCACAATCATTATTATAATTCTAAAATCCAAAAGCTCTATTTTTAATAATGTTGACACCAAAATCTTCTCATAAAAAGCTGAAGTCTTGAACTTTGACTTTCATATATTTCAATTCATCTTCAAAGTTTTTTTTACCAAATTATGTCTTCCAAATTTTAACTGTGAATTCTGTGTTCCCTATGTTTAAAAGAACCATATACACTGTATGTTTCTGTCAGCTAGTTCCACTAATAAAGAACTTAACAACTTGTATTCAAGTTTGACTGTATCACAATACCCAGTTTCATTCCTTATTTCAGAAATCATTGATATCCCTATGCATGCCCATGGCTTTTCAATACGCTCTTGTATATTTTATCTTTACCCTATTGCTCTTATTTCCAACATGATGTCCCTGCTTCCCTGAAAGACAGTTATTTTAATGTGCTTAGTACTATTATTTCTTCATATTGTTTTCAGTTATTTGTTCAATTTCCCTATTCTAACTTGTTAAACTTAATGTGTATTTTTTTAAATCAGTTATTCTTTTTGGGAGAAAGGTAATCAACAACACTGTTTTAAGTACTTCCTAACGTATGTCTCACCAACCATTTTGTTATTGCCATTTTTATTACTGAAATGTTATTTTATTATTAAAATTGTTAAAATATATTTATTGCTTAGTTTAAGTATTGGCTTTTTGCCTAATATTTTATAGGATATATAATTGAGGTTCCAAGTATAAGGATTGCTATTAGCTATGTAGTTTATATCCAGTTTAAATCCAGTTTATATCCAGGTTAAATCCAGTTTTGATTTATAATTAATTCATTTGTGGTCAAAGAACACAACATATACAATGCTGATTCTTCAAAGGTATTTAGAATATCATTATGAATTTAATGTTATTAATTTTATAAATATTTGATGTGAGGTTAAATAAATTTACATTGTGTAATTGTAGCACATAAGAGCAAAACACAAAGATGTAAATTTAAAATTGAGATAAAAGGGCGCCTGGGTGGCTCAGTTGATTAAGTGTCAGACTCTTGATTTCAGCTCAGGTCATGATCTTACAGTAGGTGGGATTGAACCCCACAGTGTTGTCGGGCTCCGTGCTGACAGCATGGAACCTACTTGGGATTCTCTCTCTCCCTCTCTCTGCCCCTCCCCTGCTCATGCATGTGCAGTCTCTCTCACTCTCTCAAAATGAACTTTAAATGAACTTAAGTTCTTTAAATGAACTTAAAAAAAATTAAAAAAATAAAATTGAGATAAAAATGTCAGATTAATGTGTTTGTGTATAAATTCCATTTCATTATTTTCTCATTCCCTATCTCTTTCACTTATGTCTCTTTTTTTTTCTTTAAATGCATGTTAAAATATCTTACTACAAATATTGATTTATGTACCTGTATCTCTTGTTCTGCTAGCTGTTGTTGTTTGTACTTTGAGATCAAGTTGTTAGATACATGTGTTTGTACTTTTTAATTTGTTTCTTTACTAGTATTTTTACACTTGAATTTATAGCATTTCTCTTTAGTATTTATCAAATCATGATTTTTTTTCACTGTATATGTTTTAAAAATTGCTTGCACGGCTTTTTGTTTGTTTATATTTTTCCGGTGTATAGTTTCCATTCCTGTATTTTTTTATGATTTCTTTTTTGAGGTGAAATTCATATAACAAAAAATTAACTGTTTTAAAGTGGCCAATTCAGTTAAATTCAGTACATTCACAATGTTGTGCAGCAACTAGTGGTATCTGCTTCCAAAAAAGTCATCAATCCCGAAAGAAACCCCATACTTATTAAAGTAGTTACTCTCTATTACCTCTCCCTAAGGACTTGGCAATCGCTGATTTGCTCTCTGCCTCTACGGATTTACCTACTGTAGATACTTCATGTAAGTGGATGATAAAATATGTAACACATTGTTTCTGGTTTCTTTCACCAAACATAATGTTTCAAGGTTCATACATGTTGTATATCATATCTTAGTATATGGCTGAATTATATTCCATTGTATGTATATTCCACAGTTTATTTTTTCATTCATCTATTGATAAACATTTGGGTTGATTCCACTTTTTGATTACTATGAGCAGTGATGTCCTGAACATGCATGTGCGTGTATTTGTCTATCCATTTTGATTGTGTGTGTGTGTGCGCGCGTGTGTGTCTATGTGTACAGCTAGGAGTGAAATTGCTGGATCATTTGATAATTCTGTGTTTATTTGAGGTACTGCCAAAAACCATTTTCCACAATAACTGAATCACTTTATATTCCCATCAGCAATGTAAAAAGTTTCTAATTTCATGTCCTCAAAAACACTGGTTTCTTTTTTGATTGTAGCTGTACCAGTGTGTGTGAGTGACATATTATTGTGCTTTTGATTTGTATTTTCTTAATGACTAATGATGTTAAGCGTTTTTTATATGGTTGTTGGAAATTTTTATATTTTCTGTGGAGAGACATCTATTTAAATTTCACCTACATCTAAACTGGATTTTTATGTTTTTGTTGTTGAGTTGTAAGAGTTCTTTGTTCTGGATACTAGATATTATCATATATATGATTAGCGAATAGTTTCTCCCATTTGTTACATTGTGCGTTCGCTTTCTTAATAATATGCTTTTATGCACAAAAGTTTTTAATTTTGATGAAGTCAAAATTATCTGTTTTTTTCCTTTTATATTTCCTTTTTTTTCCTTTTTCCTTTTCTGTTTATATTTTTGGTGTTGTATCTAAGAATTAGTTGTCAAATTGAAGGTCATGAGGATTAGCCCCTGTGTTTTCTTTTAACAGTTTTACTATGAGTTTTAGCTTTTGGACAGTTTAGTCTATTTGCATTTAAAATAATTACTGGTCAGGAAAGACTTCTGTCATTTTATCATATGATTTCTGTATGCTATATACCTTTTGGTGTTCCTCATTTTCTCTATCACTAGCTTCTTTGTGTTTTATTTATTTTTTTGTAGTATATCTTTTTAGTTCCCTCTTATTTCCTTTTGTGTTTATTTTTTAGATATTTTCTTAGTGATTACCATACAGAGTAACAACCCATATTTATACCAATTGACTTTGAATTGGTATCAACTTAGCTTGAATAGCGTAAAAACACTTCCACTCTATATAGCTCCTTATGTTATTTCATAAATACATTCTTAAACATTATGTGACTATTAATATAACTTTATAATTATTAATTTATGCTTTGTCTTTGAAATTATATGGAAATGAAAGGAAGTTTTTCAGTCCAAAAATACAGTAGTGGTTTTTACTTTTACCTATGTAGATTATCTTCACCAGAGTTCAATATTTCTTCATATGCTTAGAGTTACTGTCTACTGTCTGACCCTGAAAGATAATAGCATTTCTTGCAGGGTGGGTCTTCTAGTGACCAAATGTCTCAACCTTTGTTTACTGGTAATGCTTTAATTTCTGATTGATTTTTGAATGTTAGTTTTGCTATTACTGGTTGCCACTAATCTCTCTTAGCACTTTGAAAATATTACACCAATCACTCTTGTCTCCATGGTTTCTGATAAGAACATTGCTATGAATTGTATTAAGGGTACTTTGGGATGAGTTGCTTCTCCCTTATTGCTTTCAGGATTCTATTTATCTTTGGCTTTTCACAGTTTGATTGTAGTGGATTTCAGTGTAGATTTCTTTGCATGTTTTAAACTATTGAGGTTCTAAATGTGTAGCTATTTGTCATTAATCAAATTGAGGATTTTTTTGGTCATCCTTTTTTCAAGCAATTTTTCTGTTCTTTCTTTTACTTTTTTTCTTCTGCTCTCTGGTTATTCCTAAGTTTTTATTATTTTTGGTGTTATTTTAAATGGAATTGTTTTCTTGGTTTCCTTTTCAGATTGTTCACTGTTAGTGTATAGAAATATAACCAATTTTTGTATGCTGGTTTTTTGTCCTGCAAGTTTGCTGAATTTGTTTCATGTTAGATTTCATTTGGAAGCTTGACTAAAGAAGAATCTGCTTCTAAGACTCCTCCATTCATTGATAGAATTCATTTGCTTGCTGTCTTAAACCTGAGGTTTCTGCTGCCTCCTCTTGGGAGCTGCCTACAGTTTCTTCCATGTGGTCTATATTCACCATGGCTATTTTTTTTTCTCATCCAGTGTATTAGTTTTCTCAGGGTACCATAACAAAACACCACAGACTTGGTGGCTTAACCAATTTTTTCTTTTCCTCATAGTTTTAGGGGCTGCAAACCCCGGAACAAGAACCAGTAAGTTTGGTTTCTGGAAGTACTCTCTTCCTGGATTGTAGACAGCTACCTTCTTTCTATGTCCTTACATGGCCTTTCCTCAGTGCAAATGCATCGAGAGAGACACCTCTCATATCTTTTATTATAAGAACACTAATCCTACCAGATCAGGGCCCTAGCCTTATGACCTCATTTAAACTTAATTATTTCCTTAGAGCTTCCATCTACAAATACAGCCACTGGGAGTTAGGTTTTCAACATATGAATTTGAGGGGAACACATTCACTATAAACATTTGGTTAGCAAGGAGAATCTCTAAAGTGAGTCTGCTAGCCAGATAGAGTCTAATATAACATTACCATGAGAGGTGACACCCACTTATCTTTGTCATACTGTATTTTTTTTTAGAAGCAATGTACAGTTCTCAGACACACTCGAGTGTAGGGAATTACACAAATATTTGAACAACAGAGTTGGAAATTATGGAGACCATCTGAAAGTCAAGATTTTTTTTTTTATTTTTCAAGTGGTTACCTCTAATTCATAAAGATCCAAATTTAGTGTATGTTTCTTTTAATATTCTTTTTCATCATAAATATTTTTCTATACCCATAGGGTTTTTGTTTTTAATTTATTAGTTTCAAATGTACAATATAGTGATTTGGCAATTCTATCCATTATTTAGTGTTCATCATGACAGGTGTACTCTTAATCCACTTCACCTATTTCAACCATCATCCCAACCAATTCCCTTCTGGTAACTACTAGTTTGTTTGCCATAATTAAGAGCCTGTTTTTGTTTTTCTCTTTCTTCTGTGTTCAATTGTTTTGTTTCTTAAATTCCACATATGAGTTAAATAATATGGTATTTGTACTTCTCTGACTTATTTAACATAACATTATACTCTCTAGATCCATCCAAATTGTTGCAATTGGCAAGATTCCATTCTTTTTTTGTGGCTGAGTAATATTCCTGTGTGTGTGTGTGCGCGTGTGTGCACACACACACCACTTCTTTATCCATTCATCTATTGATGGACATTGGCCTGCTTCCATAATTTGGCTATCATAAATAATCCTGCATTAAATATTGGAGAGCATATATCCTTTCAATTTAACGTTTTTGTATTCTTTGGGTCAATATGCAGTAGTGAAATTGTAGGATCATATGGTAATTCTATTTCTGGTTTTTTAAGGAGCTCTATACTGTTTTCAACAGTAGTTTTACCGGTCTGCATTCTTACCAACAGTGCCTGAGGATTCCTTTTTCTTTACCTCCTTGCCAAGACATGTTACTTTTTGTGTTTTGTTTGTTTGTTTGTTTTAACCAGGTTGAGAGTTGTGAGGTGATACCTCTTTGTAGTTTTGATTTGTATTTCCCTGATGATGAGTGAGGTTAAGCATCTTTTCCTATGTCTGTTGGCAATTTTGATATCTTTGGAGAAATGTCTGTTCATGGCTTCTGTCCGTTTTTAATTGAATTCCTTGTTTTTGTTTGTTTTGTTTTGTTTTTGTGTGTTTTTTTTTTTTGTATTAAGTTGTGTCAGTTCTTTATATATTTTGGATACTAACCCTTTATCAGATATGTCATTGCAAATATCTTTTCCCACTTGATAGGTTGTATTTTAGTTTTGTTGATTGTTTCATTTGCTGTGCAGAAGCTGTTTAGTTTAGTCTCAATAGTTTATTTTTGCACTTGTTTCTCTTGCCTTAGGAAACATATCTAGAAAAATGGTTCCATGGCCGGTATCAGAGAAATTACTGCCTATGCTCTCTTCTAGAATTTTTATAGATTCAGATCTGACATTTAGGTGAGATCACATTTACTCACATTTAATCCATTTTGAATTTATTTATGTGTATAGTATAAAAAAGTAGTCCATCTTTATTCTTTTGCAGGTAGCCATCTAGTTTTCCCAACACAATTTGTTGAAGAGATGTTTTTCCATTGTATATTTCTGCCTCCTTTGTCAAAGACTAATTGACCATATAGTTGTGCTTTACTTCTAGGATGTCTGTTCTGTTGATCTATGTGTGTGTTTTTGTGACAATACTATATTTTTATGATGACTATAGCTTTGTAACATATTTTAAAATCTGGGGTTGTGATACCTCCAATTTTCTTCTTTTTGAAGATTAATTTGACTATTTGAGGTCTTTTGTGGTTTCATGCAAATTTTAGTATGATTTGTTCTAGCTGTGTGAAAAATTTGTTGGTGTTTTGAAAAGGATAGTTTTAAATCTGTGGTATGAACATTTTAATGACATTTGTTCTCCCAATCCATGAGCATGGAATATCTTTCCATCTATTTGTGTTGTCTTATTAATTTCTCTCATCAGTGTTTTCTAGGTTTTCAGAGTACAGGTCTTTTGTCTCCTTGGTTAAGTTTATTCCTAGGTATTTTATTATGTTTTATGCAATTGTAAATGGGACTGTTTTCTTAATTTCTCTTTCTGCTACTTCATTTTTAGTGTGCAGGTATGCAACAGATTTCTGCATATTGATTTTATATCCTGTGATCTTATTGAATATCAGTTTTAGTAGTTTTTTTTTTTTTTTGGTGGCGTCTTTACAGTTTTCTATCTATAGAATTGTCTGCAAATTGTGAAAGATAAACTTCTTCCTTACCAATTTAAATGTATTTTATTTCTTTTTGTTTTCTGATTGCTGTGGCTAGGACTTCCTGTACTCCATTGAATAAAAGTGGTAAGAGTGGATATTTTTGTCTTGTTCCTCATCTTAGGGGAAAACTCTGTTTTTCACCATTGAGTATGATTTTACGTGTGGATTTTTCATATGTGGCCTTCATTATGCTGAGGTATATTCTCTCTAAATCTATTTTATTGATTTTTTTTTGATAATGAACAGATGTTTTTCTTTGTCAAATGCTTCTTTTGCATCTATTGAAATGATCATGTGGTTTTATCCTTTCTCTTATTAATGTGATTTATCACATTGAGTGTTTTGTGAATATAGAGCCACCCTGATATTTCAGGAATAAATGTCACTTAATCTTGATGAATGACTTTTTAACATACTGTTGGATCCATTTTGCTCATATTTAGTTGAGGGATTTTGCATCTATGTTCATCAGAGGTATTGGCTATAGTTCTCTTTTTTTGTACTATCTTTATTTGATTTTAGTATCAGAGTAATGTTGGCCTCATAAAATGAATTTGGAAGCTTTCTTTTCTATATTTTTTAAATAGTTTGAGAATAGGTATTAACTGTCTTTTAAATATTTGGTAGTGTTCACCTGTGAAGACATCTGGTCCTGGATTTTTGTTGGGAGTTTTTTGACTACTGATTCAATTTTGTTGATGATAATTGGTTTGTTCAAATTTTCTTTTTCTTCCTGATTCAGTTTTGGAAAGTTACATGTTTCCAGTTATAGGTTTAGTTTCTAGTCTATTTATGTTCTAATCTTTATTATTTCCTTCCTCCTACTGGCTTTGGGTTTGTTTGTTCTTTCTTTTCTACCTCCTTTTTGTGTATGGTTAGGTTGCCTATTTGAGAAATTGCTTGCTTCTTGAGGTAGGCCTGTATTGAAATAAACTTCCCTTTTAGAACATCTTTTCCTACCTCCCAAGGATTTTGGATAGTTGTGTTTTCATTTTAATTTGTGTCCATGTAACTTTTTTAATTTCCTCTTTGATTTATTGATTGACCTATTCATTGTTTAGTTGCACATTATTTAACCTCCATGTTTTGTGTTCTTTCCAGAGTTTTTCATATGGTTGATCTCTATTTTCATAGCATTGTAGTCAGAAAAAATGCATGGTATGACATCAGCCTTTTTAAAATTTTTTAGTATTTGTTTTGTGGTCTAATATTCTGTAGAATGTTCCATGTGCACTTGAAAAAAGCTATATTCTGTTGTTTTGTAATGTAATGTTCTGAATATATCTCGTAGTTCCCTTTGGTCCAATGTGTCATTCAAAGCCATTATTCTCTTGTTGATTTTCTGTTTGGATGATCTATCCATTGATGTTAGTGGGCAGTTAAGGTCTCCTACTATTATTGTATTACTATTGATTAATTTCTTTATGCTTGTCTTTAGCTGCTTTATGTATTTGGATGATCCCGTGTTCACTGCTTAAATATTTGCAGTTGTTACATTTTATTATTGAATTGTTTCCTTTATGATTATGTAGTGTCCTTCTTTGCGTCTTGTTACAGTATTTGTTTTCAAGTCTATTTTGTCAGAGTGGCATCTGGTTGGCTCAGTTGGTAGAGCATGAAACTCTCAATAACAAGATCGTGAGTTCAAGCCCCACACTGCACAAGGAGCCTACTTAAAATCTATTTTGTCAGATATAAATACTGCTCTCCTGGCTTTCTTTCCATTTCCATTTGCATGATGAATGCTTTTCTATTCCTTCACTTTCAATCTGCATTTGTCTTTAGGTCTGAAAAGAGTCTCTTGAACTGGGCATGTAGATGGGTGTTGCTTTTTTATCCATTCCATCACCCTATGTCTTTTGATTGAAGTATTTAATCCATTTACATTCAAAGTAATTATTGATAGGCTTTTTGCCATTTTGTTGCTTGTTTTATGGTTGTTTTTGTAGTTCTCTATGTTCCTTTCTCCCTCCCCTCACATTTTGCTGTTTTTTAGTGATATACTTGGATTCTTTTCTCTTTATTTTTTGTATACATATTACAAGTTTTAAAAAAAAGTTTATTTATTTTTGAGAGAGAGAGGAGAGAGACTGCAAGTGGGGGAGGAGCAGAGAGAGAGAGGGAGACACAGAATCTGAAACAGGATCCAGGCCCTGAGCTTTCAGCACAGAGCCCGACACGAGGCTCGAACTTGGGAACAGCGAGATTATGACCTGAGCAGAATTTGGACACGTAATCGACTGAGCCACCCAGGCACCCCTACCAGTTTTTTATTTTGTGTGGTTATTGGATTTATATATAACATCTTATGCATATAGATATCTGTATTTACTTGATGACTGTTTAAGTTTGAACACATTTTAAAAGCACTACATTTTTACTTCTCTCTCCCACATTTTAGGTAGATGGCATTGTACTTTACATCTTTTTATCTTGTGAATCCCTTGACTGATTTTTGTAGATATACTTAATATTACTGCTTTTATGCTTCTTACTTTTCTTACTCCTGCTTATGTTATTTCCTTTCCATTCAAAGAGTCCACTTTAACATTTCTTATGGGGCTGGTTTAGTATGATGAACTCCTTTAAATTTGTCTGGGAAACTCCTTACCTCTCCTTTAGTTCTGAATAATAACCTTGCTGGATAGAGTGTAGAGTTTTCTTATTTGAAGATTCTTTTTTCCTTTTTCTTTGAATATATCACGGCACTTCTTTGTGGACTTCAAATTTTCCCCTGAAAAATTAGCTGATTGCTTATGTGGTTTCCTGTGTATGTAACTCATTTATTTTCTTTTGCTACTTTAAAAAATATCTATCACTACTTTTTTGCCATTTTAATTAATATGTGACTTGGTGGGGAGCTCCTTGTGTTGATTTTATTGGGGGCTTTCTGTGCCTCGTGGATTAGGATTTCTGTTTTCTTCCCCAGACTCGGGAAGGTTTCAGCTATTATTTCTTTAAATATGTTTCTTTTCCCCTTTTCTCTTTCCCTCTTTGAGATCCATATAATGTGATTGCTGTGATGCTTGATGCTGTCACTGAGTTCATGAATCCATTTTCATTTTATATTATTTTTTTCTTTCATCATAATTTGATTGCTTTCCCTTACTATCTCCTCTAGGTTGCTGATCTGTTCTTCTGCTTCCTTTAGTTTACTATTTATTCCAGCTAGTGCATTTTTAATTTCAGTTATTGAATTCTTCTTCTCTGATTAGTTATTTTTAATATTTTCTATCTCTTCATTGAGGGTCTCACCGAGGTCCTTTACTCTTCCCAAACCCAGTGAGTATCTTTATAACCATTACTTTAAATTCTCTATCAGGCACATTCCTTATCTCCATCCTTGTTGTGATGTTATCCTGTTCTTTCATTTGGGATATATTTCTCTGTTTCCTCATTTTGTCTGATTCTCTGTGTCTCTTTCTGTGTGTTAGGAAAGTCAGGTAAGTCTCCTGCTCTTGGCGATGGCAGTCTTCTTAAGAAGTGGTCAGGAAGCGCCCTGCAGTTCAGTGTTTCCTGTGTACCAGAACCTGGAGCTTCAGGGCTGTCTCACGTGTGTTGCATGTGCCCTACTGTTGTGGCTGAGTCACATTTGCCTTCAGTTCAGTTGTCTGCAATGTCTCTCTTTGCCTATTGTGGACATTGTTTGGTCCCTGTGCTGTTAGTAGGCCAGTCTGGGACTACCTTGTGCTTGAGTTGAGTCAGACCAGGCATTTGCCAGAGCTGTCGTGGCACTAAAATGCAGGATGCTCTCCCTGTGCTGTGCCCTGAGAAGCTGTCATTGGTGGGCGCGGCCTGCTGTTAGACTGGATGTCTGCTCCCTTCCCTGCTGCAGTGGCTGCAGTGGCTACAGTGAACTGATATGTGTGGTTTTTCTTCACCTCTCTCCAGAGCAATAGCGGCTCTGAGGTGGTGCTAACCCCTGTCAGGGCTGCTTGCGCATGGCCATGCCTATGGCACTCTTTGGATGAACTTCTGTCCTATTTTTTAATATTTATTTATTTATATTATTTTTTTAACTCTGTTTTGTTTATTTGATTCTTTTCCCATCATTACTTGACTGGTATTGAAAGAGGTTTATGTAACATTTTTGTTTCTTCTCTTTATCACATATTTGCTCATATGTACTTCCTATTTATATTTTTAGTTCTCTCTTTGAAAAATTTCTCCTTCCCCCTCCCCCTCCCCCTCCCCCTCCCCCTCCCCCTCTCCCTCCCCCTCTCCCTCTCCCTCTCCCTCGTTGTTTCTATCAAGAGTCTTTACCAAAGATTGATATGGGGAAAACTTTTAAACTTTACATATATAGAGAACATAAATATATACTCATGTTCTATTAATACATTGGTTAGGCATAAAATCAGTATTTCAATTTTTTTTCTATCAAAATTTAGAAAAGATTACTGACTGTTTTCTTGTTCCCTTGTCACTACTATGACTCCTGGTCAAAATTTGATTTTTTTTTTTTTTTTTTTTTTTTTTTTTTTTTACTTTAAGACTGTATTAACTTTAGCAGCTTTGGAAAATTGCTCTTCCTTTGATGATACTATTCTGTATATGGTTTTTGTAACTATTCTGTTTGAAAATATATTCCTTTTAATCAGAGGTCTTTTATGTTCCTATAATTCTTTGAAATTCTACATATTAGTTTTTTTTTTCTTTTTCATAATCTGGACTCTGTTAGCAGTAGTCCTACACACCTAACACTTTTTATTATATTTCACCTATTCTTTTATTTTCATGTGAATTTTATGAGTTTCTTTATTGAATTTCCAGTTTAATTTATATTTTTAAATCTTATTAATTCCTTATTTCTCCATCTAGTGAATTATTCCAAATCATTATTTTCCCTAATATTTATTCTCAGTTTTGTTTATAACTAGCTCTTTCTTTTTCATGGCGTTTTGATGTATCATCTCCTTGAGGTATTATTCTTCATATTTATATTATTCTTATATTTTCATGTGTTCCATCATATCTGGTTTATGTAGTGTAGGTTTTTCATTCTGATGTCTTTTTCTTTATTGTAGGTTGATTCTTAGTACCTGCTGTTTTTGATTATGAACTTATTTTTCCCTGGAGGTACCACATACTTGTCTGCATATAAGGTGGAAGGAGCAAGATCAAGGCCTTAGTGCTTCTGGTAGTTTTAAAGTGTGAAGCATGGGAGGTGTTCTCCATGGCAGAGGCTGCAGAATCATGGTTGAGCTTGACCATTCAGATCAGGAATTATCTCTTCAGCAAATTCTGAATTCCAGGGAAATTGTCTTTACCTGTTTCATTAGCTTTTCTCCTTTTTTTTTTTTTCTTTTGTAGTGTAACAGGGAGGAAATTGTTGATATCTGGTCTTTACTCCACCCTACATGTGACAATCCTGTTACATATTCTGCTCACAGTGACTAAATAATGATCTCAGAGGAATGTAACAGAAGCCAAATCAAAGCTCTCCTCCACATATACATGGAGCCCATTACAGTAAATTACAATTGGCTTTATCACTCCAGGAATTCCTCACAATATGTTAGTTTTTCACATCAATAAAAATTGCACCAACAATTCGAATATCATGTTTGATGAAGTTTCCAAAGGATATTTTCAAAAATTTGACAATGTTTACCTCCTGAATAATTGCGTTTTTCTGCCCACTTCGTCTCCATAAATGGCATTCTCTTTTCGTTCATTTGCTTTTAGTCCCTTCGAGTTGCTTTTGAGTTTTCTTTGTAAATTTCTCTTCCTACCAAGTGTTGAATTTATTGATACGCTACCTAAAATATTCTGTCTTACAAAATCTTTATAGTAGTGTAGTAATGCAAACCTCCATTTATTTAAAAAAAAATAAAAAACAAAAAGACTCTTTCTCTATTGATTTGCAGTGGCACATCTGTTATGCATCAAATTACCGTACATACATAGGTTTATTTAGGGGCTCTTTTTTTTCTCTTTCAGACATTTATTTATCTTTGCCTGTGACTAAACAAAAGTATTACTCATTTTGCTTTGTAGTAAATCTCTGTATCTGGTAGAGTAACTTCTTTCATAATGTTCTTTAGCCTTCAAGAATGTCTTGGCTCTTTCTTGGGTTTTCTCATAAATTTTAGCTTATCTGTTTCCATTAAAAAATTGTTGAAATTTTACTTAATATTGAATTGAATCTACTAAGAATTTTGTATGTAACTATAGCCTTACATAATTGAGTCTTCAGACTGATGAGCATGAAAAATATACTTACTTAAATCTTCTTTAAATATCTTTAAATAAAGCCTCATAATGTTCCTTGTAGTATAACTTGCCCAAAGTTGTTTCATATTGATCTTTTCAGGCTACTATGTAATTTGACAATGTGAATATGCAAAAAACGTGTTGATCTGTCGGGTTCCTTTGCCTCCTTATGCACCTGGTTTCTTTGTGTGCTGACCATTGTCTAAGGAAAAAAAAAAGTGCTTTTGAAATATCTTGTGTTTGCTTTCTGGGATATAACCAGACTGAAACTAGGAAGATACAAGTCCCTTACTTCAGGTTTCTTGATCGGCACAGACCATGTATATCTAGGGCGGGAATTTGTACATTGCTTGTCTGCTGTCACTGCTTTTTAGGAATTTCCACTCCTCAACTTGATAGTTGTTGCTGTGACATTTTGCCCCACTCAGCACCAACTCAGTTTTATTGTGGATAGGGTAGGATGGTGTATTTCTCTGCTGCTACTACTATGATTTGTGCTATCACCGTAATACAGGGCAGAGTCTCGTAGAAACTTCCTACCTTGGTGGGGTCTTTTTGGTTTTTTTGTTTGTTTGTTTTTGGGTTTTTTTTGGCTTTGACTTTTGTCCTCCTAACTACAGAAAGTTTTGAAACTAAGGTCTGAGTTTGCCGTATCCACAAATGCCATCAGAATAAGAATTCATTGCTTCAATACTCTGTTTACCTTTATAAATTCAGGCTTTTCTCTGTAAGTTGGCATGGAAATTTCAAACTTTATTTTTTTTTTCCATTTCTTTAAAATTTTAGGTTATGCCTTTAAAGTTTAGGTAGAATTCTCCTCATTTCAGGTTCATTCTAAATAATTTGACCTATTTTTATTAGAATGAGACTTTCTGCAATTTATTTTTTGCATTGCAGGCGGAATGATCTTTCTGCATACTTTCCTATAAACCTTACCATAGCCTTGTCTTAAAATCTGTATTACCTTCGTATCACTTTCATTGCTTTCTTAAAATTGTCTCTAAATTTAAGATGTAATGATGACACTTGAAATCTAGACTACAGTTATATCTCACTCTAATCTTTATTCAGTTGATCCTGAAAAACTTTTATTCCAAATGTGCAGTTTGCTTTCCTTCCTTTGGCCTTTGAACATGACATAGGTCTGTATAGAATCTATCCTCCTCACTCTTTTTTTTTTCTTTCTTTCTTAGACTTATCATTCAGACCTCAGTGTAAAGATACTCTCTGACAGTACGTAGTATAACTACTAGTTAAACATAGTGGCACCAGTGTAGTTTTCTGAACTTATCTAGCCTTCAGTATCCTATCTAGAATGCCAGTATACCTGAAATTTTGTTGTGTGATTAAACCAGATAATGTATTCTGTTTTGTATGGTAAACAACAAATGCTAATTTCCATTATTACTAGCTTCTTTATATTTGTGTCCTCCCCAGCCTGATCAGGTTGGGCAGTTGCCAGAGTCTACATTTTCATTTATCCTATTCTTGCTGCCTATGAATGTCAGAAATTGAGATTTTTATTTTTAGCCATTGGCTTTCATAAGAGTGTAAGACCTTGAAGATGGGAACTCTGCCTTTCCCGTAACTTTACTCATTGTACCTGATATATAAGTGTAGCTAGAAAATATTTATTAAATTAAGAAGTGAACAAATGAGTAATTATTACATCATATTTTATATATATTTAGGATAAAACTATAGAGATTGAGCAAATTTCTTAAAGTGGTACAACCAATATAAGAGATATTTGAAACTCTTCTAACTACATACCAACTCCAGGCAAGATTCCAACCTTCAAAACTCATCTTTCTATTGAAATAAGACATGAACATATAATATACTATCATTACTATCATTATACTAAAGAAAGGGACAGATTGAGATTACAAGGATTTAAAATCAAAATATTATGATGCTGTATTGGGAAGGTCAGAATAATTTTGATGGATGAAGTATAGTTGTAGATGTGACCTAATGTGACATTGATAGAACTTCCAGGACACGGTTTGAAAAATCATGCTTCATTCATGTTCTGTCATACTCAAAACAAAGATAAAAACAACCTGGCAAGGCGAATGTATTATTTTCATGAAACCCAAGCACTAAATATAAATTTGTGCATACTAAGGCTAAAACCTGTGATGTGATTTTTTTTTTTTCAGTTTTACCTAAACCAGCGTTGGTCACAGCCAGTATTTTCACACACACATTTAACAAATTGTCTTAATTTTATTCTCTTTACAACATAACACGATAAGTATGTATATTATATGAATGTAGAAAGGGGGTTGTATTACAAGCAACATATTTAAATGATTTTATAACTGTATTTTAGTCCTTTAATTTGTATCATTTCCTCCGATCTTTTGCCCTGTTGTAACATCACCAATAATAATGTAACCGGGCTCTACGTGACTAAAACAACATTAGCGGTTTGGCAGGACATACACTGCATTACACAAATCCTGGAACAATTTAAGACACAGTGCACAATATTATCCTTTAATACGCAAGTTAGTAGAGGCTAGAGAATTTGTGACCAAATCAACTCCAGACTTTTTCGGGGAGGTAGGATCAGAAAAAGGTAAATTTCTATTCTGAAATTCCCATGCAAAAATAGAGAAGGTTGTGACTTATAAAGAAGCATATCTTCAGTGTTATTTCAGGGAGTGTTAGGAGATCAGGAAGATGAAGTATGAAGGCTTTTAAGGCAAACTCTTCAATTAGTGTGGAAAACATTGATATTACAATATTTGTATACAAAGTTAGAAAGGCAGTTTGGAAACTGTGAAAAAATCTAGGAAGGAAATTATTCTGATTCTTTGAGACAATGAATTTTGACAACTATAGCATTTTGGCCAATATTATGACATGATGAAAGTGATATTTTGGAAGATTACATAGCAGCAGTTAAAATGATTGATTTTGGTGGGGAATAAACTAGAAGCAAAGGGATTGATAATGGGATTATTGCATTTGCCTTATGCTGCTAATACTACTGCTTCTTGCTTAGAGGCTGCTTAACATCAACTTCAAAATGGAAATTTACTTGTCATAGCATATGCCAGAAAAATATTGAATAAAGGTGAACATGTATATCCCAGTCCCAATTCAGGGTGTCTGTCTTTGAAATAAACAGCCTGAGATAAATTTCCTGAGTTTTTACATGAAATAGGTTCAGAGTAATGACAGGCTCTTGTATGGAATTGCTAACGACTGCGAAATTGAATATAGCAGAACAGACAAGGGTGTCAACCTTATCTCTATTACATTCTAAACGCTGAACGGGGCAGGTGAAGAAATTACAGACACTGATGTACTTTGAAGGAACGGAATGGTGTTTCTAGGGTAAATGAAAGAAAAATATGAGCATGAAGTGACTCACTGTTGAAGTGGGATTCAAAATAGATATACAGTTTACTATTGTATACCTATGGATGTTTAGATATAAGTAATACAACTGAAAGATTTACATGAGATTTCTAACATTTTAGAACACTTGGAATAAATGCTTTTAAGTAAAGATATTTGACTAATCTAGTTTGGGTTTTCCATTAAGCTATAAGTCAAACATATCATATGAAAAACCGTATCAACACTCATAATTTAAAAATCACTTTTTTTAATTGACTACTTCACCAGTTTCATAGGGTTAAATATCTACATGGTAAGCAGCCATCTTCTGAACCTAATTTAAACAGTTGGTTGTCTTTTGATAATTTTTAAATGAGGTATATAATCCAATTAGGTTAGACAGAAAAACCATTCAGATTATGGAATTTTTACCAGAGGAGGCTTGTATGCAGAGAAGAAGTCAGGGGGGAAATGCAGAGAGAAGCAGAGGTGGGGGGAGAGAAGGGGGTGGGGAAAGGGAGAGTGAGGAAACAACAGTTGGACAAGAAATTGAGCATGAGATACTATGAAAAAGGAGCTGCCTGTTAATTTATTCCTTCCAATGGAGATAAGATACATTTATGGTAAATCAGATTCTATGGCATTCTCCTATTCCATGGTGATTATAAGCACATAGAAACCTCTTCCAACTAGTTTTTGGCTGTTATAACATAAACAAATGACTAAAAATGGCTGAGTCTTGGTTATCACAACTGTA